>NC_000076.6:115484249-115784249 GCF_000001635.26 Mus musculus | reverse complement strand
CCCATTGTGGGTGGTGCCATCCCTGGGCTGGTAGTCCTGAGTTCTATAAGAAAGCAAACTGAGCAAGCCAGGGGAAGGAAGCCAGTAAGTAACATCTCTCCATGGCCTCTGCATCAGCTCCTACTTCCTGCCCTGTGTGAGTTCCAGTCCTGACTTCCTTTGGTGATGAACAGCAATGCGGAAATGTAAGCTGATTAAACCCTTTCCTCCCCAGCTTGCTTTTGGTCATGATGTTTGTGCAGGAATAGAAACCCTGACTAAGACAACATCTATGCCTATATGGGCCCATTTCAAACCCACAGTAATCACCATCACAGACTTGCTACTGAGGGTGAAAAAGCATCGGACAACAAAATGGAGATAAAGGATGCTCTGCGGGAGGGAATCCGAGAGGAAAGCTGTCAAATGCAAATGGATTTATCGGTATTCTCATGATTCTGTGATGCAGTAGGTCCAGGATGTGCCACTTTAGCACAGCTTCCCAGTAGGTTAAATTGTGAGCAAAGAGCCAGCCTATTAAATATTTAAGTCATCATCCACCGGGCATCTTCCAACTTCAGAAATATTTTAAAATGTCTGTCCAACAAAGAAAATTTAATCGCATGGGTAAAATATGTGATTCAAAAACAAACAAACAAACAAGCAAAAACCCAAAACATTGCTTGTTCACTGGTTCATTCTCTCACCTGCTGATCTTCCTCTGGGCCAGGCACTCACTGTGTCCCAGAATTACAAGCTGAACCAAGTAGAAAGCCCTCTGCCTGGAGGTGTGGCCAGACATGTAAGCACGTTTATGTGAAGGGATCATAAAGAACCTCTGAACGATGCTGTAAATCAGCCATTCAAACCACAACTGGCTTAGTGCAGATTCTGGGTGTGCCACCAACTAACTAGGCTGTAGGACAGTTTAACCTTTCTGCTCCTGTTTCTGGGTCTATAAAATGGAGTGGCAATAACTGTACTTCTTCATATAGGGCAGAAGGAAGGATTAAGTTAGTTAATGCATATCTAATCATTTGGGACACATAGTAAAGGCTGGCTCCTAGCATTGGGGTATATAGGATACGGTAAGAATAGAAGGCTCGTAGCTATATTCACTACAGTCAGGGAAAAGTTTTTACCAGAAGTGCTAAGCCAAGTGTTGAAGTAATAATAAGTTCACTGGACAGATGCAGAAGGAAGACGTCTTGCCAAGAGAAACCATGAGAAAACATGTCCCATTTTTGGAGTCTGAGAGAGAAGATGGAATCCATCAAACAAGATGGAGGATCTGATGGGAGGGCGTGGGGAGGGCTCCCGACCAGAACTTTTATTTACAGGCCAGAGAACCAGCTTCTTCCAACACTTAAGTGAAAGGGAGGAGAGAAAAGAAGAGAGCCATTTCACAGGAAGACTATAAACTGCAAAAAGCAAACACAGCATTGCATGCGTATACCTACATTACCCAGGGCAGCTAAAAGAATCTTGGACACAGAAGCGAATGGGCAATCTTCTTAGGGTACGGGAACTCATTATAGAGTCTATAGTGGGTGTCTGAAATGCATCACCTCTGAGTGCCTTCGGTCCTCTCTTGACCCAAACGTTAAACTCTTTCCCCTAACTTTGTAAGGAGAGGAGAACACAAAGGATGATAGAGTACCAGGCCTGCAGGCTTTAAGGGCTGGTGGTTCTGCCAAAGGAGCATCAGTTAGAGAGCTCACAGGAGGGCATGAGGATGGGTATTCCACAGGCAAATGAGACCAAGGAGCATGGTGCTTTGCCAGGGAGTTCCAGCATCATCCAGCAAGCAGAGAGAAGCCAGTGGAGGGGAGGACGTAAGGATGGGGCTATCCTCACACATGTGGCCTCTCCCAGGAAATAGCAGGCTCTAGAAACTGTAACGAAATGAGATTCTGAAATGGCTGCCGCTGTGGTTGTGTGTCTCGATGATAATATGTAAATAATATATGAAGTTCTCCTCACATTCATTAATGGACAATTGCGCAGGTGTTAGGAGGCTTTAGGAATTGTATGCGGTGCCACTCCACTTAGCAGAAATAGATGCTTCCAGTCTGTGGCGTCCCCTTGATTAAATGTCTACTTACTGGTTGGCATTCAGGACTTAACATGAATTTCCCATAATCACCGTACAGTACAGTTGAGTCAAGACATTGCAGTAAGAGCGCTTTGAATTTCATTTTGGATGTCCAAGATAAAGTCACATCTTGTAGCCCAGGCTGTCCTGGAAACTACGATCTTCCGTTCTCAGCTGGGGGTTGCTCATGCACTGGGCTGTGTTTTAAGGCATCTTTCAAAGATCCCTGTCTGACTTGGGTTTTACTTGTAGTTTGTGTATGGAGGCCCATTTATTTAGAGTGCTAAGGGAATAATGATTTCCACTGCCTTTCACGTTTGTTCTGCAAATGGTGATTTTTTTTCCAGACACTATGTTGACTGACAGTACAAACATAATAGCAATAATGTTGATTTTAAAATGACATCAACGTCACAATTGACAACATTTATATGGCACTTACTGGTCTTGGATGGCGTTATGAATGTTTATCACATAGACGTTTATTTAGTTCACATTTTGAAATCTGAGCAGGCATAGAGAGGGATAGCTGGTGGCCTCGGGGTGAATCAAGGTTTAAGGACAATAAAACTGTTCTAAAATTAGAATTGGAGATAGTTGCACAAATCTTTAAATATACTAAGAGCAATGACTAGTGGTTTGTTAATTTTTATATAAATAAAATCTGTCTAAACAAACCCTAAAAACCCAGGAAATAGAGTATAGCCCTATGCTGCAGATAAATAACCCAAAACACAGAGAACTCACCTTCTCTGTCTAAAGTAAAATAATAATAATAATAAATAATAAAATAACCTGGAAAATGACAAAATAGGGATTCAAATTTAGCCTCATATTAAATAATATATTTTCCAAAGCTGAAAACAGTATTGGTATTTTTACATGTCAGGTATAATACTTGTCCTTGTATCTAAATTATGCAGGATCACTCACCACACATTTAGAGAAAAGGAAAAAATATTTTAAGGAGAGCAGATCTGAATATTTGCCCACATGGCTTAGTGCTTGGTGCCTGACCTTCCTCCTAATGATTCTGAGATAATGAGGAGAGAGTTTTATAAACTAAACCATGTTAGAAAAGAAAGTAACAGAGACAGCTTACTCATTGCACATGAACATGCTACATTGCCCCCCCCTTGTGTGTGTGTGTGTGTGTGTGTGTGTGTGTGTGTGTGTGTGTGTATGTGTATGGATGTGTGTGTCGTGTATGTATGTGCATGTGTGTGTGTATGGATGTGTGTATGGGTGTGTATGGATGTGTATGTGTGTATGAGTGTGTATGTATGTGCATGAGTGTGTGTGTGTGTGTGTGTGTGTGTGTGTGTGTATGTGTATGGATGTGTATGTGTGTATGAGTGTGTATGTATATGCATGTGTGTGTGTGTATGTGTGTGTATGCATGTGTATGGATGTGTGTGTGTGTGTGTGTGTATGTGTATGTCTGTGTATGTATGTGCATGTGTGTGTGTGTATGGATGTGTGTATTGGTGTGTATGAGTGCGCGTGTGTGTGTGTGTGTGTGTGTGTGTGTATGTGTATGGATGTGTATGTATGTGCATGTGTGTGTGCGTGTATGCATGTGTATGGATGTGTGTATTGGTGTGTATGAGTGCGTGTGTGAGTGCGTGTGTGTGAGTGCACAGGTGTGGGCGCACTGGAAAGTCCCCTCCAGGATGCCCTGCACATTCTTTCCTGTGTGCTCAGCAGGTGCAGAACATCCCGGTGATAAGGGACAGTGACTCAGTGAATGACTCAGCTAGTTAAAGAGTAGCTTCAGCTACAACATCCTGGGCTCTAAAGTGGGTCACTTCTAGGCCATCCCGGAAGGAGAAAGGGCAGTGACCTTTCAGGGTCAATGAGGCAACACCTCCGAGCCTACACAGGTCAGCTTGTTCTCACACGCCTTGCCAAAGACACAGACTCTGGCTATCCCAAAACTAATTGTTACTGGTTATAAAGAAGACTAGGTAAGGGACTGTGTGGGTGTGCTCAAATTCCTCAGTATCCCGGGATTAATTTTTAATAAGGGGGTAAGGGGAAGCATGCCTTTAAATGGTATGGCTTCAGCCAGGTTGACACCAACTAGAAAACACTTAAACCCAAATGCATTGCCATAAAGACCAGTTACACAAATGGAGAGAAAGCCCTGTAAATGCTGCTGTGCCGTATTTATGCACCAAGCACAACACTGACCATGGACAAATGACGTACAACCTTTGGCACTGAAGGGGCTGCAGCGTAAGTGTTGCTCCCTGCCCAAAGCGCTTAGAGTGTCTGTGTTCACTAGAGCATTCTTCCATCCGCTGATGAATTACGGGTGTGCTATTTGTTTCCTACCTGGGACCATTTTCTATGGAAAATTAAAACCTAAAAATATGAATTCCTAAGAAAATACATTTTAAATGAAGTGATAAATCTGAAAAGTTTGAATTTTAATATTTAGGTGTTTTAAAAGATGCATTCTCCCCCCTCTCTCTCTCTCTCTCTCTATCCCTCCCTCTCGCTTCTTTCCCCTCCTCCCTCCTTCCCTCCCTTTCTCTCTCTTTTCTTTCACTTTGGCATGAGTTTTCCTTACTGAATCAAATTCCTCAATCCAACAAAAGTTTGGCACAATTTTCTTTTAGTTTATGTATTAAATGCATCAGGAGAAGGAGAAGCAGATAGGTAAGGTGTTTGTGGAACCATGTAATGGACTCTCATAACCAGAGTACCTTAACTGTGAATAAAGTCCTACTGGGCCACAGCAGTCATAATGGGCTAACCTGGTAAGAGGTAACCTGGGTTCCTTCTAAGGAACCTAGGCATCATCATCACCTCTTACAAGTTGTAGCAGTGAAACAGATTTTGCTGTGGGTACAAAGAAACAATTGGACACTGTTAATGAATGTTCACCATTGAGAAACCCTAGGTTATAGCTGGGCCAAAGCAGAGAGAGTATGGTTAGTCCTTGAGTGTTCACTAGAAACGTAAGAACAAACCAGGCTAGGGAAATGGCAATAAAGAAATGAAATGTCCATAACAGATGAGATGGTAAAGAGGGACACAGTTGTAAGACCCAGTCCAGGCAGTTAGGAAGACTTTACACAATCTACTTGGTAGGTAAAGGGCAGGCACGGCGGAGCATCTGCCCAAATCAGGAACCAAAAGGAAATCAAGTTCTATAGCAAACACTATTTGCCCTTTATCCATTTTCTCCACTTCTGGTTGAAGAGCCAGGATCATTCGTGAAAGAAATGGAGCTCCTCACACTCTGCCGGTTACCCTGGAAGGCAAAGCTAAGCCTAGAGGGAGTTATCACTGGAGGGGCCAAAGGAAAGCCAATGGTTGTTTCAGGCACCACTTGGTGGCGCCAGCATCCTGATGGCCTGCTCCTCCGGGTCTTATCCTGAGAATGCACAGTGCCAACCTCAAGCCCTGTCCTTGTCTACCAGGTCTTTACATTACCCTTTGTCCCATCCTCAAAAAGCCCGAAACCCAGATGAGATGACTTAAGATAACAAATGATTATTTCAAAAATCCTTGCAAGCATGTGTTTATGTCCAGTTCTGCATAGCTGTGGCCCTATGAGCATGTCCCTGTTCCACTGAGCCTTTTTTGTTTGAACCAGAAGGAGACTTTTTTTTTAAGAATTTATTTATTTTACGTATATGAGTACACTGTAACTGTCTTCAGACACACCAGAAGACAGCATTGGATTCCATTACAGATAGTTGTGAGCCACCATGTGGTTGCTGGGAATTGAACTGGGGACCTCTGGTAGAGGAGTCACTGAGCCATCTCTCCAGACCCAGAAGGAAACATTTTTGACCCTGTGTGGGTCCACCCTTATCTTTTAGGAGGGAGAATGGCAGATGGTAGATGGTAAGTGAAAACAAGTGAGCACACAGGAAGGCTTCTTGTGCTGTTTATTTATTAAATGAGCTCATTCACCCATCCATTTGTCTTATCTCGGCTCAACACCACCAGGTGACGATCCTTCTTAAGCCACTTCCCCCTTTGGACAGAATTGGGTCATCCCATGTGGACATGCCTTAACTATTCAACAGTAGTTCTCCCTAAACAAACCACTTACTTGGGTTCATTTTGCCACACTAAATAATCTTTCTGTAGAGATATTGAGACTATATATTTACAGGTTGGTGTTTCTATGGTGAGATTCCAGGTAGTGAAATACTGATACAAACTGTGAACACACACACACACACACACACACACACACACACACACACACACATACACACATGCATGCACACAACATGTGTGTGCTTTTTCCCAACCCAGGAGTTGCTTCAGAGTGTTGTTATGTCAGATAAAACTAGAAAAAAAAAATACCAAAATGTATTAAACTCAAAGAACTATTTTATAGAGTTGGTTTTCATGACTCTTTCCAGCTTTGTATGTCAGCTACCAGGGACCGAACTCAAGTTGCAAAGTATATACTTTTGATTCTTTAAAAATAAATAAATAAAAATAAAAAATGTTGCCAGATTAATTTCCAAAACTCCGTTTTCAAATCCTACCACTAATGTGTGAGATGCCCTTTGCTCTGAGTCTTCGTTTGCAGAGTGTGGTTTTATATTTTTTCTGTCTGCCAGCCCGGCAGACATTAGATAATCATCTGTCAATATTTAACTCTTCCTTTTCCTCAAGCATTGTGACTTCTGAGCAGGTTTTTAAGCCTTTGAGCACTTCTGGTTTGATTTTTCCCACAGCTTCCCCTGACCCCCAAATCCCAAGGATTTCTGAAGAGGATTGCTATTTATGATAAAGCTAGAAAAACGTGATCCAACTCTATATTGTAGAGAGTGGAATTTATCATGTTCCTTAGGGTCTGTCTACCTCTGCTATGTCACCACTAAAACAGTAGCATGCCAGAAAATAACCTTTCATGTTGCCATTCAAAAATATCTGCTCTGAAGGTACACTACAGTTAACCTTTTCTCAGGGAGTTTTCTCTCTTACTGATTTACTTCCATTTCAACCGTATGCTTTGCTGTATATGTTGAAGTGGACTTATACTTTAAATAGAACCAGCCCCATAAACTTGAGTGCCATTCAAAAATCCTTAATTTAAAAAAAGAAAGAGAGAGAGAGAGAGAAAGAAAGAAAGTAAAAGAAAGAAAGGAAGGAAGAAAGGCAAGAAGAAAGAAAGAAAGAAAGAAAGAAAGAAAGAAAGAAAGAAAGAAAGAAGAGAAGAGAAAAGAAAGGAAGAAAGGACAGAAATCAGTAGGGAAAAGATTGTATTTTTAAGCTTCTAAGAAGATTTTGTAAACAATGGAGCCCAGAGAACAAAAAATGCCATAAAATGACTTGACAGCATCCTTTTAAGTGAACATATGGGAGTTTTATGTACGCATATGTGTTAACATATGTCCCACATATGCACAGCCAGCTGCTAGCCAACCAGATTGTCCGATGTGTATGTTTACTGTAAAACAAGCCGAAAGTGTTTGGTCTCTTTGTTAGAGAATCAGCTCATAATTTCAAGTATACAAACGTCAGTTGTTTCTCATTTCTTTCTTTCTCCGGAGCCAAATGAGCTGTGGATGCTCAATTTGGCAGGATCTTAAGTGAAGCTGACTCTCAGCTAGCCTCAGAAACCCCATCCTGAAAGTTTGGGAAATCTTTATAAGAATAAGGAGCTTGCTTTTTTTTTTTTTTTTTTTTTTTTTTTTTAAATGGCTCCCTAGCCATTGGAAGTTTTCTTAGAGCCCTGGCCAGTTCCTTCCCAGGGAGCGTGACACAGGATCCGCACCCACGTGGTTTGGATGCTAATGGAGGGGGGCTGGGGTGTGAAGTGAGGTTATCAAGCCTTCTCATACTTTGGTTAAAACCCTTTCAAAAATCTTTTGCCAGAGAGACAAAAAAAAAAAAAAAAAAAGTCTGAGGGCAAGGCAGAGATTTGACTTGTGACTATAACTGTAGCACGAGCCATTTGGAATTCTGTCGCTTTTGTTTTAACTTTTATGACATTTTATGACAGCGTCCTGCCGCTGAAATGATGAGGTGAAGCTCCGGGTGAGTTTCCACTGAAGATGGATTGACTGTCCATCTGCTTTCCCAATCACAGGATTGTTAAAGCCGGGAGTTACTACACTGCTTTCTGAAGAGTAGACAGGAAAGGGGCAGAAGGAGCCAGAGTAGCAGGAGCCTGCATTCGGCCGCTGCTTAGTCTCTTCAAAACTGTCATTTTGACAAACACAGGTGGTCGGTCATAGGGTTGCTTAAATCGGTATCTGGGACATTCAGACGTACGTAATCTGGTAACAGATGACGTCATTCCTTTTCCTTCCATCTCCATGTGTGCCTTTCAGGGACCAAAGGCTTGGGATGCTGTAAATTGGGGTGGAGATCCCTGACTGTGGGACCCATGTAGCCAGCTCCTCTTTGCCCCCCTGCCTATCTCTGATTCACTTAAGAGGTGGTACGAATGTTTATTTCCTCAGTTTCTGATGAAAGTGATACAGGGAGATAGCTCAGTTGGTAAAATATCTACTGTCCAAGCCTAAGATCACCTAGGACTCATTTATAAAACACAGTGTGGCAGGCCAGGATCCCAGCACTGGGGAGGCAGAGACACTGGGACCCCTAGTATTCCCGGACACCCAGTCTTAGCTAGATGAGTGCGCTTAAGATCCAGTGAGAAACCCTGTCTCAAAATAAGGTGGAGAGCCACTGTGCAAAACAACCACCTTTGACCTCTGGCCTCCACGTCCATGGGCAGTTGCAGGAACTCATACGCATACATACACCATGTATATGCCACCACCAAGTCACAGTCGCCAAAGAGAAAATTAAAGCCTTACCTTTTGACATCATTAGTTGACATGGCTGATAATTATGCATGTAGGGATGTATAAATATAATCTATCAAGGCATGGTTATTCGTTTGCTACCTATTTCGTGCCCAGAAGGATATGGGATATGATGTGTTCCTGAATACATTTCTTTTTTTAAAAATATTTATCTTTAATGTTTTATTTTCATGGACCAGTCCCCCTCCCATTCTGCCCTCTGACAGTTCCTTATACCATTCCTCCTCCACTCTGTCTCCAAGAGGATGTACCCACCCCCACCCACCCCCATCCCTACCCAGAGACAGACGCCAGATCCCCAGAGTGCCATCACAGGATCCTCCTAAAAACTCAGTTTCTTGTCCTTTCCTGATTGTGTCTCATTGCTTTCTGAGGTGAACGTCTCAGTAAGGACAAAGTCACAGAGCCTGTGTTACAGGTTGCCGCAACTCCAGAGGAACAACTAAGGCTCTCTCATCCCCTCGCAGCTTCCCCGCACAGGCTCTCTCTGTATCTAAGCGTGTCTTGTCCCCTTTTCTCCTCACCCCATCCCGACCTTCCTGCAGCCATTGCATATTTCCTTAGAACTGAAAAATGAAATCGGTGCCCATGTGTTTGGGGGAGGGAGAGCAAAAAAAAAAAAAGCCACCCCTGACAATTGTGAAGAGGGAGAGAACAGCTGTTTGCATCTGGCTATGGGGTAAGAAAGATGAACAGCTGCTGGTAGCTGTGGCAGACGGGGAAAGGGAGAGAGTGAGCAGCTGCTGTGAATTCAGGGGCCCTTAGGCCTCCCAGAGCATTGGAAATCCAGGAGCAGCTCCGAGAACTCCCCTGACTCCTCTGGTGCATCCTGCTCTTCATTAGCTTCTGCTTGCCTTGCCTTACAGACAGTCCCACCATGGCTGCATGAAGAATCCCAGCCAGAGTACCTGCCCCCACACTTCCTCGCCCTTCGAAGAAGCAAACTAAGATGGATAACAGGGGACACCTTTTCTCCCCGTAAGTCCTTACCTGTTTCTGCAAAGAAATTGATTTGATCAGGAAGGAAGTGATTCTATTCCTGCACAACACATCATGACCAAAAGCAAACTGGGGAGGAAAGGGCTTATTCAGTGTATACTTTCATGTTGCTGTTCATCACCAAAGGAAGTCAGGACTGGAACTCAAGCAGGCCAGGAAGCAGGAACTGATGCAGAGGCCATGGAAGGATGTTACTTACTGGCTTGCTTCCTCTAGCTTGCTCAGCTTGCTTTCTTATAGAACCCAGGACTATCAGCCCAGGGATGGCAACACCCACAATGGTCCCTCCCACATTGATCACTAATTGAGAAAATGTCTTACAGCTGGATCTCATGGAGGCACTTCACCAACTGAAGTTCCTTTCTCTGTGATAACTCAGCCTGTGTTAAGTTGACACACAAAACCAGCCAGTACAGTGACCAAGGGTCACTACACTGTAACTGGAGGGCTGAGGAATCAGGTGCTTCCCCCATCCAGTTTGGCACAGCTGTTAGTGTCATCTCGGTTCAGCTCATGTTTGGATGGTCCTCTTGGTAAGGTTTTGCAGGTAGAGCTTCTGATGTTACTAAGGACAAGTTGTCCTCCCCAGGGAAGAGCACACCAATCCATTTTCCAGTGACAAATAGTCAGCCCTGAAACTATACATATAAGTGACAGAGTATAGACTGAGCAGGTTATACTTAGGAATGTATGTGTATATACAAATACATATATGCATTTCACTAACAATTAAAAGAGAGGCCATGAATGTGAAAGAGGGGAGGGGGGCATTTGGAAGGTTTGCAATACAAAAAAAAAATGGAAAAGAAGAATTTTTTTAAACTAAATTAACTAAGTCTAAAAAATAAATAATAAAAAGAAGTCAATAAGAAGGCTATCTGAAGACTGGGCAAAAGAAAAAGTCAATCTTACCAAACAATGCAGCTGTTGCAACACTAAATCAACATTTTAGAATTCTAATAAGCCACCATAAATTGTGATGATTTAAGAATAATTTAAACTTTCGATGGTTTTTGCAAATCTTTTTTTTTTAAACATGTTTTAGTCAGGATTCACTAGAGAGCAGAACCAATAGAATGTCAGTATACTATAAGGGTGTTTAATAGATCAGCTTACATGATAGGAACTGGGTGGTCCAGCAATAGCTGCCTGTACCTTGGAGAAGCTGAGAACCTAAGAGCTACACATTAGGTGAAAAGCCCTGGCACTTCCAATCTGATGCTGGAAACCTAGAAGATTCGAGAAGGGTCTCTGGTCTTCCGTCCTGTGTAAAAGCCAAGAAGCTGCACTGTGATGCCATCAAGGGAGAGACAGACACACGAACCAGCCAGAAGTGAAGGCAGGTGGCCAAGCAGCGGGCATTCCCCTCCATCTCGTCCTTTCTGGGCCACCTGGTGAAAGATGCCACCCATGCTGGGGGAAGGCCATCTCCCCTTAGTTAATTCTTTCTGGAAACGAACTCTCAGGCCCACCCATCTATCTCATCATTTAGTCTAGACTCATATTTACAATCAAGAGTAAAGGCAGCTTGGACTACACGAGATTCTCCCTCAAAAACAAAAGTCCTTTTGGTTAGGAATGTAGTTCAGTTGATAAACATGAGCGGGTAGGAGTTCCTAACCGCAGAAACCAGCTATGGTGGCACACACCTGCCATCCTAGTGCTCAGAAGATGCAAGTAGGAGAACCAGAAGTTCAGAGCCCTTCTCAGATCCATAGAGGACACCTGAGAATGCACCTGTGTGGTGGGTTGTATATGCTTGGGCCAGGAAGCAGCACTATTAGGAAGTGTGGTCTTGTCAGAGTAGGTGTGTCACTGTGGATGTGGGCTTTAAAACCCCAGTCCTAGCTGCCTGGAAGTCAGTCTTCTCCTAACAGCCTTCAGGTGAAGATGTAGAACTCTCAGCTCTGCCTGCATCATGCCTGCCTGGATGCTGCCATGTTCCCGCCTTGATGATAATGGACTGAACCTCTGAACTGTAAGCCAGCCCCCATTAAATGTTGTCCTTTATAAGACTTGCCTTGGTCATGATGTCTGTTCAAAGCAATGAAACCCCTAAGACAATGTGTAAGCCATCCTATTAGTGTTTCTATAAATATACATCTATTTCCTCCCATTTTCTTTCCTATTTTGAAAAAAAAGAAGAAGAAAATGTCTTTGTATTATATGTCCACTAACAAACGGAGTTTCTGTTTGTGCTTCGTATAGGGTGTTCAACAGTTTTAAGATAAACACGAGTGTCTCATGCCAGTCACTTCCTTTACTCTTTCAGCACAGAAGGAGACCTGTCTCGGTGCTAAGTTACAGAATTCCAACTCTATAGTCTGTGAAAGACACAGTATAAGAAAAAAAAAAACAATTTAAATGTTTTTTATTGCCGAACTCTATGACACTAAATGCCTCAGAGTAAAAGGAAAATTTTTGACCATAATTGTGATAGGATATTAATAAAGAGAAGTTTTTCAGGAATAATTTGTGCCTGAGAACTTGAATGCAAAATATACCCCCAAACTAACACTAAAGTTAAAATATAGGAAAGAATATGATAGAAAAAGAAATTGTTAATGGAAGCAATCAAACTAGGAGGAAGGAAATGTTTCATTTCTTTCACTAGTTTTTTTTTTCTTTATGGTGATAAGATATACAATGGAGGGCATGAGTAGACAAGTTACTATGAAAATACTAATGATATAATAATAATAGCAACAACAACAACAAATAAGCTGGGTGGTGGTGGCGCCTTTAATCCCAGCACTTGGGAGGCAGAGGCAGGTGGGTTTCTGAGTTTGAGGCCAGCCTGGTCTACCGAGTGAGTTCTAGGACAGCCAGGGCTACATAGAGAAACCCTGTCTCGAAAAAACCAAAATAATAATGATAATGATAATAATAATATAATAATAAATAAGCTGAAATCTCCATGAAGACATGATTCCAGAGCTCTTTTCTTCTATGACGTTTGTTTGTTTGTTTGTTTTTATTTTTCAAGACAGGATTTCTCTGTATAGCCCTGGCTGTCCTGGAACTTATTTTGTAGACCAAGCTGGCCTCGAACTCAGAAATGCACCTACCTCTGCCTCCCAAGTACTGGGATTAATCTTCTATGACATTTTATTCCCAGTGTCTATCACAGTACTCAGACACTAAAAACAAAACAGTATTAAATAAAGAAGTAGATGAAATGAGTGACTAGTCTACAGTTTTCATATGCTATTGTCAAGAGAAAATTAGACCACTTCTACCAAGAACATGAGCGCGACGGGAAGAGGACCTGCTCCCTTCAAACACAGAACGAGAAGCACCCTGAAGATGTCCGATCGTGGTGAACTCCTGAATTCTAAGCTGGAAGTGACAGAGAACTAAGCAGTTTCTCAATGTGTTTCCTGTTTGTGACTTAAGTTAGAAGAGGGAGCTGGTTGAGATGCTGAAAGACTAATGTCAAGAGTTCCTGACCCTTAGGTTGCCAACCATAATGGCCAAAGTCAAAGTCCCCTCCCACCCCCATGCTTTGTACTCCAAGCACATTCTGAACAGTGTCTTATTTTTGTATAGTTCCCCTTAGGTGTTGGCTTTGTTCTCTGGTTCAGAATGAGAAGGAACTGACCTTGAAGCCAAGTGCTAAGCACAAGAGCAACTGTCCACCTTCAGTTTCGCACCCGTGTCCCTGTAATGGCGGATTCTGGAGCTTAATGGTCATTGTATCAAACTCTGATGTGAACGAGCTTTATCGTCCATTCTATTTCCTGGGGCAGTTAGGAGAGATCGACCATTCCCCAGTGCACATAAGTTATCCTTATACAAAGTCTGTTTCCCAGATACCTTGAAATCTGCCCAAGACCTGGTTGTATAAAGCGTGGTGAATGTTCCATCTTAACATAAGATACTCCAGCGCTCTGAGTGAGGAGTAACTTAAGACCCTGACAAACTTGTCTGTTATCCAAAATATGTTTGCAGATATTTCCCCGTTGCCTATAAAGTAACATTAAAGGAAATATCTCGCTCCATAAATACAACTGTGGAGTGTTTAAGTGACTTACACTTCATTATCATCATCACCAGAACCGTAAAGTGCCATTGCTCTCCGAAGCCAGGGTCTTAATGTACTCAAGTGTATTCAGTAGACAGCTGAAGAACACACCGAGAGATCGCAGCCACTAGGCTTTTTATCAACCTTTGCTACACAGACCATGAGGCCATTATACCCAAACATGGTCTGTACCGTAAGCATACTAGTTAAGTTCATTTTCTGCATTGACGTAACTGAGGCATGCAACACCCAGACTATTCCATCAAATCTTGTTTGGGGTATTTCAGTGATGACATTTTGAGAAAAAAAGAAACAAGTTAATAGGCCAGAGGAACAGAGTGACTTTTATAAGAATTGGCTCCAGTGAATCAGTTGTAGGTCCATGTAGAACAAAGAAGCTGGCCATCCAAGCAGGGACTGGGGGAGATGGCCTCTGAAGTACAACGCTGGTTTTTGCCCTACCTTGGACTCAAAGAAAAGCATTGAGTTTTCCTGGTTCTCAAGTCTGCTGACCTTTGAGATGAGTTATTAGCATCCAGTCTCCCTATTCTCTATCCTTAGCTTTAATACAACTCTAATGTCTTCAATATTCTGGGTTTGCATCTTGCAGGTGTGTACTGGCATCCTCTTTTGTAAGGCAGTCCCCTAGGATTTACACATGCACACACACACACACACACACACACACACTCACACACACACACACACACACGCACAAGTGTACACATGCACATGAAAGAAAAAGTATTGTTTCTATTTCTCTGCAAATCTTCAGTAATAAAATAAGTATTCCAACACAATTTTACTTAGTAAGATCCCCAAGTAAATGCTTTCACAGCTACTTTCTATAGCAGTGAGTGGAAAGTAGGATGCAGACTCTCTGAGGGGTGAGATTTAAGAGTGTATAGTGGGTATTTTGTTCCCTATTCTAAGAAGGGATGAAGCATCCACGAGTTGGTCTTCCTTGTTAATTTACTTGTGTTTTGCAAATTGTATCTTGGGTATTCTAAGTTACTAGGCTAATATTCACTTATCAGTGAGTGCATATCAAGTGAGTTTCTTTGTGATTGGGTTATCTCACTCAGGATGATATCCTCCAGATACATCCAATTGCCTAAGAATTTCATAAATTAATTGCTTTTAATAGCTGAGTAGTACTCCATTGTGTAAATGTAGCACATTGTCTGTATCCATTCCTCTGTTGAGGGACATCTGGGTTCTTTCCAGCTTCTAGCTATTATAAATAAGGCTGCTATGAACATAGTGGACAAAATACCCATGGAAGGAGTTACAGAGAAAAAGTTTGGAGCTGAGACAAAAGGATGGACCATCCAGAGACTGCCCCACCCGGGAAATCCATCCCATAATCAGCCACCAAACACAGACACTATTGCATATGCCAGCAAGATTTTGCTGAAAGGACCCTGATATAGCTGTCTCTTGTGAAGCTATGCCAGTGCCTGGCAAATACAGAAGTGGATATTCACAGTCATCTATTGGATGGAACACAGGGCCCTCAATGGAGGAGCTAGAGAAAGTACCCAAGGAGCTGAAGGGGTCTGCAACCCTATAGGTGGAACAACAATATGAACTAACCAGTACCCCCAGGGCTTGTGTCTATAGCTGCATATGTAGCAGAAGATGGCCCAGTTGGCCATCATTGGGAAGAAAGGCCCTTTGGTCTTGCAAACTTTATATGCCCCACTATAGGGGAATGCCAGGGCCAAGAAGTGGGAGTGAGTGGGTAGGGGAGCAGGGCAGGGGGAGGGTGTAGGGGACTTTTGGGATAGCATTTGAAATGTAAATGAAGAAAATATCTAATAAAAAATTGAAAAAAGTGTATAGTGGGCACAAAACTGAATATAATATGGATATGAGTATAGGTGTTTGGAGGGAATGGAATCACTCCCCTTTCATAGCTCTAAGATTCCTCAGTATTGAGGAAAAAGAATAAATTTTAGTGAAAACTTGTCTAAATTAAGTGTCCTTGCTTTATGTATTGTCATTAGTCAATGTGTCACCTAGGAGTTATCTGGGAGCTTCATGTCCTCACTTGACTACGGGTCACAGTAATGTCCATCAAAAGAATTGCAGGGGGCTGGGGAAATGGCTCAACAGTTAGGATCATTTGCTGCCCTTATAGAAGACCAGATTTGATTCCCAGCACCCACAAGGTGGCTCGCCACCATCCATAGCTCTAGTTCTAGGGCATCCAGTGCCTTCTATTGACCTTTTTGGATTCCAGGCAGTGACGTGGCGTGGATACATGCGTTCAGACAAAATACTATATGTATAAAATAAATAAGTGTAAAAATTTTTTATTTGTAGGAATAAAAAGATGTAGCACTCGATGATTTCTGACACACTGTAAATGCGCTGATGAGTATAGTTTGATTTTTCCTTTGAGTTGTAACCTAGCTGTATCCACCTTAATATCCCTTGATTCTCCCCATTTGTAGATCTCTAAGAGTATTTTCTGAGCACAGGACTAAGTAAAGGCAACACAGCACCATGCACTGCCCTTTCTCCTCAGCACAGAGTCAACCAGGTGAAGTCCGTCCGTCTGTGATAACGTGATGGCGTCCCACAGAGTCCTGAGTTCATCTAGGATGCTTTGACTTGCATGCTTGACTTCTAGATATTTAAAGATATACAAGTCTAGTTCCCAGCAGAAAAAAAATCCCGATTAGAGGTTTAAAGCTGGAAGATGTTGGCATCGAACTGAAAGAACAAGAAGGTTCTGTGTAGACAGAGAGTCCCAAAGGGCCCAAATTTTAAGGACCATTCCCCAAAGGAGCACCCAGAGAACAGAAAGAAGCAAGCTTGGTGCCACAGAAGTGATGGAAATGTCCCCAGAAAGGAATATTTGTTACCTTGACTAAATGTTGCCAAGAAGCAGACTCAAACAAAAGATGGCAGGAGTAGAACTGTCAGTCCAAAGGTGTCCCTGCGGAGGTCCCCTGTGTCTGGCTTTCCAACTCCAGTTGAAGAGGTCAGCTCAGAGCCTTTGGAAAATCCCACGGGACCCCCTCCCCTCCTGGAAAAGACAGGTTAGAGAGCACAGAGGCCAGAAGGGAGAGACTGGGTAAGCCCCTACTACCTCAGCCTCTAAAGACCAATCTGTTTAAAGGGTGCACTGTTCCGCCAATCACATTGTGCCTAGTTGCTGAGGGGCACCACCTCTCCTTCAGGTCTGGGATGACCATAGTGCATTAGAATAATAAATTCCTCTTGCTTTTTGCATCGATTACCGGCTCTGAGTGATTCACTCCGGGGGTCCCAGACTAGCTAAGGCTCACCAGAGCCTTACAGTCTGCTTTGGTCCACCTTCCCCCAGGAACTTACTTATTTGCAACATCTCCCTGATTCTGTCTTTACCTCTGTCTGGAAGTCATGGCTCGCTTCCCTGTGGTCCTGCAATTGTGGTTGCACTGGGGCCCTCCCTGGGACACATAACCTGGTGGCCTTCCTCAATTCGGAACACCACTGCTCAGTTTCTTGTTTCTGTATTTATGTGGAACTTTGCGCCATCAGCTCCACTGCATGCTTCATGGATTAAGGATTTGTGTTTGTCTTACTGTCTATCTTTCTCGCTGTAGGCTTGCTCTACATAGAACCCACAAATTGGACAGATGGCTCAGAACTCACATGGTATTGGTAGCACGAGCTCGAGATTTAACCAAGTGCCCCACCGTCTAAAGTGCTGTCAAGCTGCGCATGTGTACAATAAACAGCACGACTTTGAGTAGACGCATCAGCCTCCCACCCCATCCATCCACAAATCTACCTTTTGGTTTCTGTATTTAGCTGTTTCCCAGTCCCCACTGTATTTTATTTCAAAACCACAAAGATGATAACAAATGTCACGGATGACTCTGCTGCTTCGTTACTGTCAAAAGTGTGCTGGCTGTTTCAACTTCTGTTTAGCGAGCATGGGATGAGCGGCTTATTTCTAACTGAGTCCATCAGTCTAGGGTAGCGTGCCCAGTGACAGCTGGAGTCTTCCCACCCAGGGATTTAAAGACCCAGGAATTTTCCATTTTAGTACTCCATTCTTTATACTTGTTGATTGTCTGGAGTCTGTCGGGCCAGGGGGAAAAGAATCGACACGAACAGATGTCTCATCACCTTAACCACACATACAACTTTTGCTCACGTGCCCCATTTCAGAAGCGTAAAGTGGCACAACTGGACGCAAGGCATCATGGGAAACATAGACCCCCCGTCTGAGCTTCTGGTTCACTGTCATGGCTCCAATCCATAGAGGTAAACACAGAAACATAAAAAAATATATAAGTAAAATAAAAAAGGTCATCTGCTTTCTGTCTTCATCGATCTCCCTTCTTGGCTCATTTGATATCAATGGGGTTTGGCCACACTATGGTCATTTATTATTGGATTCTTTCCCTTGACTTGTTTTCAAAGATAATCCACGTTACAGACTGTTTTGGATATTTGTTTCTTATGATGAGCCAACATTCCATATCTTGCCCACACGTTCATTCCTCCCCATTTAGACTGTTTCTGATCTCTCTGATGAACCGCGTTACTAGAAGCCCTCGTGAACGGAGTGACGTCACCTCTTTCCAGTCCCACCAGCTCCTGTGAGGATCAAATCCCCCCTCATTCTTGTCGATATTCCTTTTATCCGTCTTTCTCGTTATACTCAAAGCTTCGTTTTCAAAACTAAGTGCTGCTGACTAGCTCAAGACTTGGAATTATAGTGCAGTTATCCCAATCCAAAACTAGGTAAAGAGAACTGCAGCTCAAGAGAAATTAAACGGAGGCTGGGGGGGATGTTTGGAATCTGCCTTCCCAGTCTGCTTGACTGGCCGTGTGGAGACCCCAGCACCTCGGCCCGCAGAGCTGCGCGCTCCTGCTTCTGCTCCACGGCTTCCTGTCATGTTCCAGACTCAACTGACCGTTCTTTCCATCAGATCACCCAACACATCATTAAGCAGAAGGAGCTGTGAGCCTTTTCTTTTGGCCCAACCATTTCATTTTGACCTTGGGCACATCCTGAACCAAGAATCTTTTGATTCCTGCATTAAGGAACGGAAAGAAACTTTTCATATCAGAATTACACTCACATGAATAATGATAGACCTGTATTTTTTAAAATATGCGATGTTAATGTGTTCCAGTTCTAATTTCTGTTGAGCCATCTTAATTTTAATTCTTGGATACATTTTATATTCCAAGAGATTAATATACTTCAATTTTTTTCCATTTTCAGTTTTAATTTACTGAAATTCTTTTCACTGGAACCAATTATTTTCCACATGAGGTTTAAATGAATATATTATTTAATATGGAGATACTTTTGTTGTTGTTCATATCAAATTTTAATGATTATAGCTTCTGCAATTGTAACTTTTCTTTTATAGTTATTATTTGTAATGAATCCAGTTGTCATGGGTCAAATTATTTATCCTAAACTTAGCAAAAAGAAATTGGAATCTTCTGTCAACTTTTTGGGGGCAATAATAAATTTTTACATTTGCCAATTTAACTCTTGGCAATTTTATTTGGTGTGGGTTGTGTCTGCCAAGTCTGATATTTTCCTATTCAATATTTGCATGTAAAAGCAACAAAATACAGAACTTCAGTCAGTCACATTTTCATCCTCTATAACTTTTTTCTGTGTGCAGCTTTAATTACTGCCATTTGAGTTTGTGCTGGTCACTACTAGAAATAATATTTTGTATGAAGTTGTTACGGAATGAATAGGTTTTATTCTGATATCATAGCTCATTCATAAGAATATTATAAGCAGAGTCCTTCAGCTCGATCAAAGTGATTCTGATATACGATATTCTGATATTTCTACATATTAGTAACCATTCTTTTCAATGCTTCTACCTTATCCCACTTTATAAATAAGGATCATAAAGCACAGGGATATATTCTATCTTTTTTTTTTCTTCTTTGGTTTTTCGAGACAGGGTTTCTCTGTGTAGCTCTGGCTGTCCTGGAACTCACTCTGTAGACCAGGCTGACCTCGAACTCAGAAATCTGCCTGCCTCTGCCTCCCAAGTGCTGGGATTAAAGGCGTGAGCCACCGCGCCCAGCTCTGCCTTGGAACTTTTAACGTAACTTCCCTCTTCCCTGAACCTTCCTAGCAAATTCTCACTCCACGTCAGGGACTAGGCGCTGCACATCTGTGATTTTGAAAGCATCCTCCAGGAATTCTGATGTCTGTCCTTGCATGCCTGAGCACTGTTCTGGGCTGAGTGGTGGCATGGAGAAGGACCACAAATGTGACAGAGCATCAGCTAATCTGGACGAGATGGTGCAGCTCTTCCAGTGCCAGCCACAGCGGGGAAGACAAGAATTTTCTTCTCCATCACTCGACTTATTTTCTAGTTTTAAAACATCATCTGTTGTGGGGACAAAAGTAAGTTCAGTTTGCCCGAGATTTTTTTTTTTCCTTTTGTCACAGGATGAGTGGCAGACATGTGGTTTTAGTTGTAGTGGTTTTTAAAATCTAGAGGATCGCTATGTAAAGAGGCAGGTGAGTGTCTGTCTAAAGTTGGATGTGGGTACTAGTACTGAGCACCAGTACCAGACTAATGTAACTGTTGCCTACAGCATCGAGGTAACTGGGGAGCACAGGACAGGACTCTCAAGGAAATCAGAAATGAAAAGACAAGGAAGGGGGGCGGTCTTACTTTACTGAGGTGACATGTGGAGTTGATGACTAGAATACAGGGCATAGGGTTGGGGTGTGCTTGGGATGAAAACAGAACCAGGCTTCCTTGCCAGCTGTCCCCAAGCAGAACAGGAAGAGAGGAGCAGAAACTGAAGGTAAAAGCTGTGGGTTGCTGAGTATGAAAACACGAAGCCAGTCTCATCATTTGTCTCCACAGAAGCCCTCTGAGACAACAAGCATCTGGTCTGCCCCTGTGCATTCAATAATAGTTACTATTCATACACCTGCGGATTGATTACCAAGCCACAAGAATTGATGTACTTTGCACGTATATTATATTCAGTTTTGGCTACAATTTTAGAAGGCAAATACTAGTGTTATCATACATTATAGACAGGGAAACTAGCTGCCTCCAGATAGGAAGAGTCAGAGTCAGGATTGAGTCAAATGTCAAGGTGTCAGAGTTGGGGTTCTGCCCTCTGCATTGGAGCATTGTATCTGTCTTTCCAAGACTACTACTACTTCTTCTCCTTCTCCTTCTCCTTCTCCTTCTCCTTCTCCTTCTCCTTCTCCTTCTCCTTCTCCTTCTCCTTCTCCTTCTCCTTCTCCTTCTCCTCCTCCTCCTCCTCCTCCTCCTCCTCCTCCTCCTCCTCCTCCTCCTTCTTCTTCATCTTCTAACAATGAAAGAGGAGTGCTTTATTGAGCAATAAATGATAAATGGCTTAATCACTTCAGTACTGCTCTTTTTGCAGTTCATATTTTTATTGCTTATTTTATTTATTTACATTTCAAATGTTATCCCCCTTCCTGGTTTTCCTTCTGCAAACCCCCATCCCATCCCCCTGCCCCCTGCTTCTATGATAGTGTTCCCCCACCTACCCACTCCTACCTCACCGCCCTGGCATTCCCCTATGCTGGGGCATCAAGTCTCCACAGGACCAAGAGCCTCCCCTCCCTTTGATACCAGATAAGGCCATCCTCTACTACATATGCAGCCTTTCTAGGACCTCTAATAGTCATTTACCCTTCTAATTCCTGGTGTAACTGACCGGCTTCCACACATTTCAAGTTCTGTCAATACTTCTAGGGCTTACAGGGCAATTTAGAGAGATTTCCTAATGATGCAATTCACAAAAATGTGAACAGAGTCCAGCAAACCTAACAAGGAGTGAAGTGTTATGCCATCACCATCCTATGGCCCACTCCAAATAGACAGAGGAAGAAAGTGGCCATAGAAACTTAGGAAGTGGGTTGTGTGGAGTAGTGCATCTCAAAAGAGTCGTGGCCTTTAGTGAAGGAACAGCCGAGAGGGCCTAGGACTAAATTCTGATCTTACTGCCCTCCTGCTCTACAGATCCCTTGCCTTCTACTTCCCAAAGCCAACAAAAGGGTGGAGGGCAAGTAATTCCCAATGCATTCCATATGGAGCCGTCCTCTGGGAGTCTACACAGCATGAATAACAGGAAATAGAACCTAGAGGGAAATGAAAAATGTCAAAAATGGATGCATCAACGCTTTTGTCCTTCTTCTCCTCTTTCATCATTACAGCCCAGACAAACAGACATTCACATGCATGCACACACACACACACAGTGGCCAGGAACTCAATGTAGTGAAGCTAGGGAATCTCTCTCTCTCTCTCTCTCTCTCTCTCTCTCTCTCTCTCTCTCTCTCTCTCTCTCTCTCAAACACACACACACTTTCTCTCTCTCCTTTAACTGCAAATATTAACAGGGATAGTGATAGAACTCTATCACAGAGCTTTAATGTATCTATCAAGTATTCACCTGTTGAAATTTATAGATTATGAATTATTAGAAACTTGGTCTGTTAAGAGGTGTATGGCCCTTAGAAGATAATTGAGATTAGATATGGTCATCACTCTATGGTCCTTATGATCATATGCGGGTAGCTTTATGAGGAGGAAAAGAAACCAGAAAAGACCCACAGGAGGGACCCTCACTCTGTACCATACCAGGTCTCTGCTGACATGAAGATCACTACCAAATGCAGGACCTTGAAACTGAGAAGTATAAATTAACTGCCTCCTTTAACTTTAACCACACCTAGGAACTATTATAGCAATTAAAGGTGTACTGACAGTACCCTTCAAGCATCGTCCTAAGTACAAAAGAGGGAGCAGGTATATTGGGGTGTCACTTATCACTTCAGCTCTACTATACTTAAAAGTTTGATATCAATCCTCATGTTAGTGTGTTGTGGTTACAGGGTATTGTTGCTCATTCAAGCATTACAGCTTTGTTCCTACATAATGGGAAGAAAGAATGATAAAGGAAAACAGACCATATGATACCAAAGGCTTTGCCCAAAATACAGAACAGTTGATTATGTTATACTATGTTACATGACCACCTAGACCAGAAGACTTTGTACCCAGAAAGTATCTTCTTCAGTGAGAAAATTAGAATTTCTTCAGAAAGATGGAAGACACAGCTATTGGACTGGTGTTTATCACTGCCTGATTCCTACCTTACCCATACATCCTGAGCATCTTTTAATCTGAAAGTTAAAAATCCAACATGCTTCAAACTGGAAACATTACAGCATCAACAAGATATGTAGAAACCACACATCAATTTTATGTGACAAGTCATAAGCGAACTAATTATTTATTTCAGGATATGTTTATGAGGTACAGATGAAACACAAATCTATTAATATTTAGACTTCAGTACCACCCCCAAGATACCATGTATGTGCAGACACCCCAAAATCTGGGGAAAAGGTCTAAATAGGAAATATTTACGGTCCATAAGATTTCAGATAGAAAATACTCAATCTCTACTAGATGTCCTCTCAGCTTTATGTCTTTGTAAATTAAATACAGAAAAGGGCTTAACAGGGTTCCTGGTCTATAAAACATAGGTACTGAGTTGAGACAAAACTGCTCTACTGTTCAATGTTTCTCCAGATGTTCTGTCTTCTCACCCACAAAAAGAAGCAAATGGAATGTGTTTATAGGTCAATGTTTAAGTCACTGGTCATGGGCTTCTGTGTAGCTTCTTCTCTTAACAGCTAGTTCCATTGATGGCTTTCTACTCTGGCCTAGGGAGTCAAGAAGCAACAAGATAGTACCCATACCTTACTGCATCTAAGATATCTCAAAACTGGACTGTCAAGCCCAGGGCTTGTTGTGTAAAATATTGCTTTTAGGAGCTCTCTTTTTTAAATATGCTTTTTCCTCCACAATACATCTTCTATTCCAAATATGATCCTCCAGGACGTTTGCTGCCTTATATAAACTTGTGCCTGGCTTTCTTCATGGTGTTTCCCCAAGGCTCAGAGTCACCCTCCTGTCTTTCCTTGACATTATCATTTCCCCAGGACTCTATTCTAACAAATGCAGGTTCTGTCGCTCCTAATGACATCGAATTCAGATTGGGAAAAACAGGATTGTCCTTGTGATTGGCATCATTGTTTAGCAATAGAGACATCATCAAAAGGGGAGAAGATGAATAATTGGGAGCTAAAACCTAATAATTTAAGACAGATAAACAGGTGAAGGAGAACAGGAGATGTGAAGCTGTAGGGGACGACATTCTTAGCATCTCTCTTCAACATCAATGCAAAGACTTCTCATTTCGCCAGATCTAGGTGTGTCTGTTTCTCTAGCTTCATACTTGAAGTGGGGTATTAGGAATGTATACCTTTGAAGTCTTTAAAAAATGTATACCTTTCTTCTTGGTGAATTCTGATTTTACAATTTTAATCAGTTGCCCATTGCATAATTATGGAAAAAGCCTTTAAATAAATGCTTTTTGTTTTGGTGACAGGGACATGTATTGACATGATGATAATCAAAATGCCACAACAATGACTCTTCCAAGACCCTGCTCCATTACTTTCCCAGGAAACAAATTCCATTATCTTTCTTTAGTCTACAGGAAACTCAGGAAGAAACAATGTCAATGGTTTTATGGCTACATCATTGGATGGAAATATATGCTGACCTCACCCTGACTTTTATACTTTAGTACAGTGGCTCGCAACCTCTGAATTGGGAAGCTTATGGGGTCGAATGACTCTTTCACAGGGGTCACCTGAGAGCATTATAAAATTCAGATATTTACATTATGATTTATGACTGTAGCAAAATTACAGTTATGAAGCAGCAACCAAAAATAATTTTATGGTTAGGGTTCACCACAACATAAGGAAACTTTATAAAGGGGCCACAGAATGAGGAAGGTGGAGAACCACTGCTTTCGTATGAAACAGATGTAGTAAATATATACCAAGCATCACAGGCCTTTGTGTATGGCTTTCTCAAAGTTCTGTTGTAAAAAAATGGCTATGACGTGAATATATATTCAGGTTAGAAGAGTAAGATTTCGCAGTTTAGTCTAGAAACAGAAAATCACAAAGTCTTTTCAGCCAAGAAAAGGTGGGAGTGGCAGAGTCTCAAGTTAGTACCTTAACTAACTTTGCTGTTGCCACTGCACACAAAGAAGACAGTTCTTGTAATGTGGCAAATTGGGGTGCTACTTAAAGTCCTTGAACCCCATCCTACCCCTGGGAGGTATGCTTGCTTGAATCTTTCACATAAGCTAGAAGAAAAAGCCTGTGTTAACTGAGGTCTCTAAACTCTGGATCTCTAGCTAGACATTTTGTAAGTAATAGAAGGTTCTATTGTGCCTGCCCCTCAAGAGCTCAGCTATGAGAAAAATCAACCTCTGCCAACTTCAGAGAATTCTATTCGGTGGCATTCCTGAAGAAAGCTCTCCAGCCCACATTTAGGAGCAACACCCATTTTACAAAGTAGATCTCTTGCTGCAGATGCATTAGGCTTGAATCACTGTGTGGAAAGTATGTTGACAATTGAGGGAAACACTTGACAATTGCACCACTGGAATGTTTTTGGATACTCAAAGGAAGGCATGACAGAAAGGTCACTGGCATTATGGCTAGAGTATTATAGTTCTGGTCTCAACTGATGGGACAACTTAGGGATACTGCTTGAAAAATGTCTTTCTTTTGTTTGAAAAGCAACTGTGGGCAAATAAATAGCTTATTCAGAGGATTTATTCTGTCATATGACATCTGTCTTTATCCTTCTGTATTCTGTGTTTTCATTTAGGAAAGGGGAAATTTTTCCTGTGTTCCTTTACTTGGTAATATAAGTATTTATTTATAGATGAACCATGGGCATACTCTTATTCTTGAATATTTCTAACAGCTTAATATGGAAAGCTATTAATTTAGTCAATAATTTTATTTTCTGAAGCAAAGTAGCTTCAGGGCACTCATCAAACTCTTATCATTAGGGAAAGTCTTCTGTCCAGTGTTCTGAATTCTAAAGCCATTTGTCACCACCAGTATAAGAAAATCAACAATTGTGCAATCCTCACTCCTACTGAGATGGAATATTCTGGAAGAGACTGAAGCCTTCCTGAAACTGAGGAAGGATCCACTTTCTCCCTCTACATAACTGGATATTTTTTAACCAATCAATCTCAACAGGGAAGACTTCAAGAATAACTGCTAGGAGATCTTATTTTCAGTTATTTTATATCCATATTTGCCTATTTTTTTTATTAATCTGTGAGGTGCTTGCCCAGGGTGGAGGAAATATAGAATTGGTAGTACGAAGGTATTTATACATACCAGGTCAGGCCATGTGGCCTGTTGCAGAAAATAGGATTATCATTGAGATGAGTATTTCTGTCATGTTTTCATAAGAATGCATTTGTGCAGATATTTGTGTTTTCTTTCTTTGATTTCTTTATCATGGGATGTAACATCAAGTAGGAGGGGATCAGTGACATAACCATGACATTTAAGTTTGAGATTCTAAAGAAGGTCCCTCAAGAGACATTGCACCTGTTCTAAATTTATATGAGGGAGGGATAGTTATATCATAATTGTGCATAATTATGACCTGCTTAAAATATAATGCACTTTAATTGTACATGGGATAGTTATGTTTAGGTGTTTCCTTTGACAAGGGGTGGCCTTGTGATGACTATTCTTCGTTGTCAACTTGACTACATCTGAAATTAACTAAAACCCCAAAATAGGTGGCACACTTATGAGTGATTTCTACGTAATTTGAAGTGGGGGAGATTTACTTCTAATCTGGATCTTTGAGGTAGGAAACTTAAAGATCTTTAATCCAGATCTTTCTTTTGGAAGCCTATATAAGAACATGGAAGAAGGAAACTTTTGTTCTTTCCCTACTTGCTCTCACCTCACTAGCAAATCTATTCCTTCACCGGGACATTAGACCAACTTCTTCAAGACTCTAACATATACTGAAGATCAGCTGAGACATCCAGCTGATAACCACTGGATTCTTGGACCTTATGTTTATAAGCAGCCAGTGTTGGACTAGCTAGATTGTATCCTATAAGTCATTCTAATAAATTCTTCCCAATAGATAGATAGATAGATAGATAGATAGATAGATAGATAGATAGATAGATAGATAGATAGATAGACAGATGATAGACAGATTCACTTCCAGTTCTGTCAGGCAGGCAGGCAGACAGACAGACAGACAGGTGATACACAGAGACACTTCATCATTTCTGTTACTCTAGAGAACCCTGACTAAAACACAATTTTTTGAAAACTTTTTTTTGGAATCATATTGGTCAACATGTATTAAAACATCTTCATGACCCCAGATTTTTAAAAACAATAATCTCAATAATTCTTCCTACTCTAGACATCATAAAATTTTTCATGGTGAAGTAACAGGACAGAAATACTCTGCTCGAGTATTAGCATCCCAACTCCCAGTGCTCTAGGCACAAGGGACCCTCTGCTGCCTCACTGTTGAGTATCACTTCTCAGAACTGTAGAGCCTATCTTCCTTCCACACAAGGTCATTCTTACTCAGTAACAGTTTTAAAATTTAACTGGAATCATCATCTCCTATTTCGTCTGTGTTAGTGTCTGGCTCAAGTTTGTTGTTAGGGGAGGGGGTGTGCAGTGACAGGAGTTAGAGGCTTAAGGCGCAGGGCAGAGTTAGCGTCTAAAAATCACCTTACAAAGTCAGGCTCTCATGCAGCCTATTCTTTCATACGTAGTTTATATTTGTTTCCTTTCCACGCCTCTCTCCTATGGTCCTGACTCCATGCTCGATAAGCCCCTTTCTTCCTCATCTCAAATCCCCACTTCTCCTTTCATGTCGCGTGCATTCCTTATCCTCCGCTTTATTTATTCTCTCCCTTTCCCCCTTCTTGTGGTCCCTGTTCTAGTTTCATAACCCACTAGCACACACACATACACATGCGTGCACACACACACGCACACATGCACACACATTTCTATACACTTCTATACAAATTAAAGCCTAAGACCATTGTATGAGAGAAAGCATGTGGTAGTTGTCTTTTGGTTCTGGCTTTCTTTGCTTAACATAATTAGTTCCAGTTCTATCTGTATTCCTTCAAGTGCCATAATTTCATTTCTTGTTTATGGGCGGATGAAAATTCCAGTGTATGTACTACAGTTTCTTTATCCACTCATCTACTGATTTATATCCGGGTTGGTCCCATTTCTTAGCTAGTATGAATAACATAGTAATAAAGAAGATATGTAAGAATCTGTGTGGTAAAACTTGAAAGTCTCTTGACGATACCAAAGAGTGGGATAGATTGGTCAGACAGTAGTTCTACTTTTAGTTGTTAGAGAAATCTTCATAATGATTTTGTTTGTGGCTGCTCTGCTGTGCATTCCCACCTGCTGTGAATAAAGGCTGTGTTCTCTACACCCTTGCCAGTCAGCAATTTTTGTCCTCCATGTTAACAGTCCTTCTTGGGTTGAAATAGAATCTTGAAACATTTTAAATTTACATTTCCTTCATGACGAAGCATGTTAAACAGCTTTTCAAACATTTATTTGTTATTGTGTTTCTTCTTTTAGAACGGTTGATTCACTTCACTTAGCTAATTTATTGATTAAAGATTTGGTTATTTTAGTGTTTAATTTCATAATTCTTTATATAATCCATATAGTAACCCCATTTGTTATATAGTTGGCAAAGTATTTTCTTCAACTTCCTTTTTCATTGTCGAAGTTTTTCTTGTAGAGATATTTCACCTCCTTGACTAAATTTATTACTGGGTATTTCTTTTTTTGTTTGTTTGTTTTTCATTTTGTTTTCTTTTGTTCTTAAGAGATTCCCTCATATTACAAATATTAAGGATTATTTAGAATCCTTAGAGTCTTTGAATTTATGGTGATACAAAAATGAATTGTTTTATTTGTGCCCCACATTTTTCAATTGACCATAAAAGCACTAGACTATCCTTGGTAAAATTCTACTGGAGTTTCTAATATCTACAAGAGCTGCATCCATGATATAAAAATATGTATTCAAATGGCCTAACAATTTACAAACTTTCCTTGACTTTGTGAATATATCTCACCCGCAAGATCTTCAATTAAAATAATATAGTAAAACGAATCAAGAGGTGGACATTAAAAACAGTGAAATGGAAGAGTAAGGGTTTGGGTGATGAATCAAAGCCAAGAAAGGAAGACAGGGTTCTGGTGGCTCTGGGCTGAACAATAAAGGGATACTCCAATTCTATACCCAGATCAGCACTCTTAGTATGGACGGGAGAAGAAGGCCATGAGCCCAAAGCTCAGAAAGAAAAGTCCCAAGGAGCACCCTAACTGAGGGAAGGATGGCTGAAAGTTCTGGCTTTAGCAGGAGCAGGGCAGCTTTCAGTTAGACCTAGCAGGCATTGCAAGAGATGCAGGTAGTTTTACAAATGGGAATAGAGGAATAGTTTTGTGGAGTTAAGAGCTATTGTTTGGGCAATCTGGATTTTACTGAAATGGATAAATGGGAAGAATTAAGAGCTACTGCCATATGCAAGAGAAGGCCTGGGTGGCAAAGCTGTGCTGAGAGCAAGGGACAAAAACTTTCAAAAGCCACAGAAAATACTCAGGTCTTAAATTGTTATGGATCTCTCATGTATGATGGCGGCTCTGTTCATATTTACCCAGAAGACTTTATTGCCTCCATTCCAAGAAATTTCCAATGAAGTGACCATGTCAGAGAGACAGGCTCTGTAGCAGAAGAGAGTTTTGCCAATGTCTTTGGACTTGGGGCGAGTCTGACAGACTGAGAATAAACTTTCTTTTGATTACCTTGTCTTTGGACACAAGAGAATCCAGGTTTGCTGGCCATTCACCGAGGCTCAGATATAATAAGGTGAACTCAATGGCTCGATTTTCCTGCTTTGCTGCGTATCCAAATAAATGCAAAAGCAATCCAGGACTTAGCAGTGCTCCTTTGAGACCCAGTGTAATGAAGCATGATTTTGACAGAGGAAATCCAAAGTACTTGGATGCTTGCTTATTTTGATGGGGTGGGGGGGAATGCTGGCACACTGTAAACTCCAGCCCAGAAGTATGCAGCATTGGGATAGAAGTCAAGTAGGAAAAGCCGGGGTTCTTCTTAGTGGGCTCCAGCTGAGTGCAACTCTCTCAAGACATTTCTGCCCTTCCTTTTTGCTCCCCATGTTGACTAGAGATACATGAAGGGATAAAACCAATGGAATGGATCATGTAAAAAAAGGATTTTCCCAATCCTTTAAAACCCTGGGAAGTATTTCATTGTTGCTCAGTCTGGGGTATGAATTGGCCCATTTTATTTTCCTCTCTGAATCACACAGCTGGTTTCTGACCTAAATGTTCATCTGTGTTCTGTGACTTCCGCTGCGTTTAGAGGTGAAATTATTGGAAAGATTTCCATAAAGCAGAGCCACTGAAGGGAAATCACATTGCTTTTCTTCTGTTTATGATTGAAAGAAGAAAAAAGCCAACAGAAGAATTGTTTTGCCACAAATTCAAAGTGGATTGTAACGTTTGTGAATCTTGGCAAAAAGCATGTTGTTGAAATAATTCCTTATTCCAAATATGAGGCAGATGTAGGGTAACATGCTGAAGGTGTTACTTGCCTATACCTAAGAGTCTCATAAAACATAATGCCCACACATTCTTCAATTTAAGTCTTATTTGAAAGTTATTTGAACTTGTTTTTCAATGTGCCATAGACTTCCAAAATTGTCTTTATTCAAGACATTTGTTTAATGGCTTTTGACTTCTTAGTGGGTGCACCTTGTATGAGGCATGGCCATGTTTTGTGTTAGCACTGTCGTTCTGAAAGAGCACAGAAATTCCTGTCACACTTTAACACGGAGCCCATTGGAGCCAGGAAGTTGATGTTCATGATTTTAATTACCCTTGAAAAGGCTTTCAGTTAGGCACATAGTTCTTTGCAGCAGTTGATTCTTTTCAAAATATTTTTTTTCCTCTCCCTTTTCTGCTCAGTGGCTACATTTTACCAGGGGTGGTAGTCAGTACATTTTCAGTTGTTTAAGAATATAAACTATACCACTTCTATCAATTTCAGCACTTGAAGAAGTAAAGAGAAACAGGTAATGGTTTTTCTGCTCACTTGCTTCTGTCCATCTTTGTTTTGATTTTTTTTTTTTTGGCCCTAGGGATTTTATTTAAGAGAACTCAACTTAGCAAGTCTGAAGTAACTAGAACTAAGCCATATCTTATAGATGCCTATTTTGGGTTAAATGTAAGCTTACTTTATTGCTTTACATTTACAAGGAAAGTTGTTGAAGATATAAGAAAAAGTAGAAAATAAATTGTGGTGGTTTGAATATGCTTGGCCCAGGGAGTGGCAGGAGAAGGCATGGCCTTGTTGGAGTGGGTGTGGCCTTGTTGACGTGGGTGTGGCCTTGTTGGAGTGGGTGTGGCCTTGTTGGAGTCACTGTGGGCATGGGCTTTAGGACCCTAGTTCTAGCTGCCTGGAAAGCAGTCTTCTTCTGTTTGCCTTTGAAACAAGATGTTGAACTCTCAGCTCCTCCTGCACCATGCCTGCCTGGATGCTGCCATGCTTCCCACCTTGATGATAATGGACTGAACTTCTGAACCTGTAACCCAGCCCCAATTAAGTGTTGTCCTTATGAGAGTTGCCTTGGTCATGGTGTCTGTTCACAGCAGTAAAACCCTAACTGAGATATGAATTAAGGATTTTTTTAAATGTGTTTGCCCTTGCCCACTGAGAAACCTCCTACCCACACTAGGGCAAGAAACTGTAATTAAGCTGCGGGGAGTTGGGGGGTCACATAGAAAAACAAGATGTAAAAGTAAGAGGGGCTTGATTAAGAAAGGGTGCTGGTGGGAGGAGGAAGAAGAAGAAGAAGAGATGTATGAAACTGTCAGGCAAAAAATAATGGGGAACTAGTATTGAAAATAGCACTTGGGAGGGTTAGGTCTTTGATTAAAATTGTTACATAGGTGCATTTCATTTACTTATCTGTTTTTCTTGTTCTCCTCATTTTTAATTTCATTTTCTCCCTGCTGTGGGCACACTTGCATAAACTTATATTAACCCAGTCCCATGAAGATTCTCTTGGGTGCCCTCAAAAAGAATTTATGGAAAATCTTCTCTTGTGCCTAATATTGTCCTTGAGTGAGGTGCTTGCTTTCTTTGATCTTTAGACTGTCTTTAAAACATTGCTGTTGCCTATGAATTTGTTGAAAATGAATATTTTCATACCAAAGAACCTGACACCATCCCTTTAACATGTCCCTGAAGAGAACATTAAGTGTGCTATAATTTAAGCCACAACAGTGAAGAGCAGTAATCCTCAAACCTTAGCCTATTCAGATTAACTGTCTTGTGGATTTGCACAAAGAAACTTCAGTCTCCTGAATTTAAAAGAAGTCAGGCCTAGCCTTTGTCTTTAAGCATTTTGTGATACTACTAGGAAATTAATTGATCACAGAGTCATCAGAAAGCAACTGAATACTGATCCGTGCGACTCCGACTTTAATGCAGGAGATTTTGAGGAGGGAAAGGTTAGCACGGATTTAAGTCAACAGGAGAGGTTCTGGTGCCAGAGGAGATGGAGATGCAGTTGACAGACTAGAAATTAGAATGTATTGAATATTTTTTATTTATAATAAATTTTGTTCTTTGACAATTTCTTATAGTGTATAACTCATTCTGGCTACTATGTTCCCTCATCCTCTCTTGCAACCCCCTCTACCCCTGTCTGCTTCCCTTCTTCCCTATAAATTACTACCCCATATCCATGACTGTTTATTTTCTTTTCCCACAGTTTAATTTGAGACTAAGGAGATGTCTACATGACCATAGGCTTGGAACAATCTGGTAGAGCCTAGTAGGTCATCAGTGGGTACAGAACTGGATGCTACACTCTGTCCCCTCATATAATTAGGTACTTGTCAATCGGCCATCAGTTGGCGGTAGGGTCTCCTGAGCCCCTTTTCCATCCATAGCCTACTCCTGGGTGGACCCAGGGTCATCTCAGCTGCTGAGTTCACACTTGCTGTGGCTACATTGCACTTAGAAGATGGCATTTTTACATTCCTTTTCTTCGTTTCCCTGATCTTGAATTCTTTCTGCTCTCTCCTCTGCAATGTTTCCTGAGCCTTAAGAGGGATGGTATTAAACCCAGACACTATTGCTGATGCCAAGAAGTGCATGCTGACAGGAGCTTGATATAGCTGTTTCCTGAGAGGCTCTTCCAGTGCCTGACAAATGCAGAGGCAGATTCTCGAAGCCAACCATTGGACTGTGCATGGGGACCCCAAAGGAGGAGTTAGGAAAAGGACTGAAGGAGCTGAAGGAGTTTTGCAACCCCATGGGAAAAACAACAATATCAACCAAGCAGATCCCCACAGAGCTCCCAGGGACTAAACCACCACCAACCAACCAACTCATAGAGGGACCCATGGCTCCAGCCACATAGGTAGCAGAGGATGGCCTTATCTGGCATCAAAGAGAGGAGAGGCCCTTGGTCCTGTGAAGGCTCTAAAGTACCTCTAGAAGGTACTCATGAGCAATTGCCATAGTTTGTATTGATGGGGAGAGTGCCTATGGAGTCCCACTTACCAACAGTTTAAAAATAGCTAATCCATACTTGGCACTGGACTTTTCTGTTTGATAGCCTATGTGTGGGAATAGAACTGAGGAGAGAGCAGGGGAGGGGAGTTATGGAGTCATGTGACAAATCCCTGGCATCCAACTCTGGAGACCAGCATCAGGGTACAGATCTGAGTTTATTGCTCAGTGCATAATCTTATATACAGTTTTTGAGCCAATCCTAAGCCCGTAAATCCTCAGCTAATTATATCTTGCCACACCGTTGCCAGGCCCCGTGAGGTTAACTCAGAAGGAGAGGCAGGGAACATCACCGTTAGGACTTCTGTGAAGACTGGGAATCAGCCAACAGCCCTGACAGCCCTGGTGTCAGGGAGAGGCATTGTCCCTGGTTCATAGCGCAACTCCATTTTGATCTCCCATGTGGCTATGTTTTAGGAAGCTTCAACTGTAGTATGCTTCTGAGTAGTCTTCTACCTGGATATTCAATTCTACTCTGTATGTTTGTGTTTATGTCATAACCCTGCACTGAGGCTTTGTAGTGTAACTTAAAATAGGTATGATGATCTCTTCTACAAAATTCCTTGTGGTATTCAGGATCTGTTGTGCCAGGAAGCATTCCTGAACCCCAAAAGATCACCAAGGAGCTGATTTGAATGCAATCCAATTAAGGTCTCTTTATTTCAAGCCTGAGCTTGGGCCCCCTGCCAGGTCAGACACAGTAGGACAGAAGGCAAAGCCCTGAGCCTAGTTTCAGGCAAGCATTTATAGAGGCAAGAAGCGGGTATCTAGCCTGGCATATATCTGACTAGGGGGCCATTATGGCCTTTATCATAATGGGCTGGTGCTGGGAGCCAAACTATAAACTTAACCTCTGCTTTCCTCTTGATTGGCGCTTGTAAGAAAGTGAAGTGTAACTTGGAGGTGTAGATTTGCTGGAGAATAACCTGGAAACTGGTGCTAGAAGCAGGTCTTGTTGGAGGGTAACCTGGAAACTGGTGCTAGATATACCAGCTTGTGAGGTTAAGGTTGGTTCGGGTTCTTTAAGATGGAGTCTAAACCCAAACGACCTGGTCTCTCAGATCACCGGTTATTCTTGGTTTCTTGTGTTTTCTTATGAATTGTAGTATTATTCACTCTACAACTGTAAAAAAAAACTATGTCTGGAATCTTGATTGGAATTGCCTTAAATCTGTATGTGATTTTAGTGTGCTGGCCTTTTTCACAATACTGATGCATCTAATCCGTGAGCACGGGAGGTCTTCACATCTTCTGTTGTCTATTCCCCCAGTTTCCCTATCATTGTCTTAAAGTTTTACTGTAGGTGTTTTTCTTTCCTTTGTATTGCATATTTTTAAGAAGGGGGATGATGTTTTGTCTTAGCCAGTGAGCTAGAGAGGCCAATAAACAGCCAAAAAAAATGTATCCCATTGAGGCAGGAATGACTGGAGATAGGTCCTAGTGCAACTGAGGCTAAGAAAGCAAAGTCTAGGCATCTTGAAGACAAGTTCCCCTTAGTTCACATTCATGTCTTTTTCATGTTCCCCTTCCCCCCCCCTTCCCCCTCTTGTTAATGCCTGAAACCACTGACTGTGTCCAGATATGAGGAGGGACATATATTTTCTGGCTCATTGTATCATATGGTTCCATTCACTTTTGTTTAGTGGCATAAGCCTGGCTAATGGGGAGAGAAAGCAGTTTAACCTTTTGGCAAACAGGAGACACACACACAAACACACATACACACAGACATACACACACAAACACACACAGACACACATACACACAGACACACACACACGAGAGAGAGAGAGACAGACAGACAGACAGACACAGACAGAGACAGACAGAGACAGAGACAGAGACAGAGACAAAGAGACAGACAGAGAGACAGAGAGAATGAAAAACATGACACCCCCATAAGTCTACCTACTTCCTTTAGTTAGGTGTCCCCTTAAAGTTTTCAGAAGATCCCAAATTAGCATCGCCACCTGGGAAGGCAGACTTGAACACATGAACCTGTGTTCATGTGGTTTTTTAAACCACAACAACCTCCAAAATGAAAATCCTAGAAAAGTATATTTCTAGGTCCCAAAAGCCACTGAAAAATACCTTTGGTGGGACACATTTAACTTACCTCAAAACCTACCGATGAAGTCAGAATGTATGTGCACTCGATATAGTTGATTTAAAATATGCAAACAGAGTTACAGAGTCAAAGTTTGGAGCTGAGACAAAAGGACGGACCATCTAGAGACTGCCATATCCAGGGATCCATCCCATAATCAGCCTCCAAACGCTGACACCATTGCATACACTAGCAAGATTTTGCTGAAAGGACCCTGATATAGCTGTCTCTATTGAGACTACGCCGGGGCCTAGCAAACACATAAGTGGATGCTCACAGTCAGCTATTGGATGGATCACAGGGCCCCCACTGGAGGAGCTAGAGAAAATACCCAAGGAGCTAAAGGGATCTGCAACCCTATAGATGGAACAACATTATGAACTAACCAGTACCCTGGAGCTCTTGACTCTAGCTGCATATGTATCAAAAGATGGCCTAGTCGGCTGTCACTGGAAAGAGAGGCCCATTGGACTTGCAAACTTTATATGCCCCAGTACAGGGGAACGCCAGGGCCAAAAAGTGGGAGTGGGTGGGTAGGGGAGTGGGGAGGAGGGTATGGGGTACTTTTGGGATAGCATTGGAAATGTAAATGAGGAAAATACCTAATTTTAAAAAAAGACTATAAACAATGCAAAAAAAAAATAACCTTCTTGATTAACTAGTAAATATACACACGATTTTGGAGTCTGTATATCATAGCTTCTCAAATTGTGAGTCATGACACCATTTGAGGGCTTGTAACTGACTGAATGGGAAAAGAAAAAAAACAAAACAAAACAAAACAAAACAAAAAATCCTAAAAAAACACCCAAAAAACCAAAAACCAAGTGTGAAATGACTATGTGTTTGCCTGGGTTCCATCACGTGACTGCACTGCAGCTTTGATTTGGAGCTCACGGGTCACCACATGCCACCACATGTACACAGTGCTACAGAACACTGTAAATAAAAATAAATAAATAAATAAAATATGCAAACAAATGCTTACACTCTGTGCATCTGTTGCTGCCCATTCCTAGTTTTGTTATGTTATGGTTGGACAATGTTTGGAAATTGCTTGTTTTTTAATTTTGATAATTAAAACATAATTACATAAATTTCCCTCCCATCTCTTCCCTTCAGTCCCTTCCTGAGTACCTACTGCTCTCTCTCTCTCTCTCTCTCTCTCTCTCTCTCTCTCTCTCTCTCTCTCTCTCTCTCTCTCTTTCTCCTTATATTTTGCATTTGTCTGAGATAGGTTTTAAGTGGACCATGCCAGGCTGTCCTCGAACTTTCTAAGTAGCTCTGACCTTGAAGTAACAGTGCTCCACTCTCTGCTTCCAAGTACTGAGGATACAGGTCGGAGTTGAGATCTCCAGGGAAAATCAGAGTTGTTTTCTTATCCCATCTGTCATTCCCATTATGTCTGCATTCAGCGGATAAAACACTATGGACTCATGTGTCAGTAAATTTACCTTGTTCTTTTATCTATGTAAAAGAAGAAATGTTTTTCATGTGTGTTTCAGGAGAAAAATTTGTTAGCAATCTTAAATACACCCATAACCTCTTAAAAATTAAAGCTGAACCTAAATATAAATAAATATATATGTATATATATATAATTGGAAGCTTTATCACAGATAAACATGATATAGATAAACATGGTACCCCGCCAATTCTATAAGTACTTACTACATTAAGAAATTTCCAGTTCCTCTCCAGAAAGGCCAGGCTGTATCTATAAAACAGTGAGTTTACTCTGGTTTTGTCAAGCACAAAGAGAACTGTAGTGAATTAAAATCGGGTTGATCTAGCACAGGCCATTGCTATTAGGTTAATCATTTGATTGTGGGTTTTTTTTTTGTTGTTTTTCGTGTGTGTGTGTGTGTGTGTGTGTGTGTGTGTGATGTCTGTGAATGAGCACAGGACCTCAAACATGTTATATGTGCTTGGACCGTGGGCTGTGTCTCCGTCTCTCAACTTTTTATTTTGAGGCATTATTTATTGAGTTGGGGATCTGATGTGATATGCTGGTGTATACGGGTTTTTCAAAATAGCTAAAACTGTATCAGCTGTGTGATTTTGTTTAAAATAGTCTAAAATTTAAATAAATAAAAATAGAAGTCTGTACTGGTTGGTTTTGTGTGTCAACTTGACAGAAGATGGAGCTTGAGAAAGGAGAAAGGAAAGGAGAGAGTTGAGAGGAAAGGAAAGTTGAGTTGAAAGGAAAGGAGAGAGTTCACAGAGAAAGGAGCTTGAGTTGAGGAAATGCCTCCATGAGATCCAGCTGTAAGGCATTTTCTCAATTAGTGATCAAGGGGGGAGAGCCCATTGTGGATGGTGCCATCTCTGGGCTGGTAGTCTTAGTTCTATAAGAAAGCAAGCTGAGCAAGCCAGGGGAAGCAAGCCAGTAAGGAACATCCCTCCATGGCCTCTGCATCAGCTCCTGCTTCCTGACCTGCTTGAGTTCCAGTGCTGACTTCCTTTGGTGATGAACAGCAGCGTGGAAGTGGAAGTGGAAGCTGAATAAACCCTTTCCTCCCCAACTTGCTTCTTGGTTCTGATGTTTTGTGCAGGAACAGAAACCCTAAGACAAAGTCTAATTCCACTTCTTATTGGTTCAGAACAATTTCAGATTGTTCTATGAATGCCATTCCTCTGAACTACACAGTATCCAAGCGTGCAGGAGTAGATGAACAGTCTGTGTTAAAATTCAGCAAACGTAAAGTTGTTTAGGGGAGGTTCTGGTGGGTAAGCATCTTCCGTCTCTGCTCTGCTGCTATCACATTGTTCAGGCTTGTAAACATCTATGATCTCCACACATGGAGAAATACCTCTCCATCCAAACTCTATACTGGATCCAACTAGAACTCATCCCACCCCTCAACTCCTCTTATTCCATGAGGCAGTATAAGAAAGATAAGGGCCCTTAAATGTATTATAGTTGGAAAAAGCAGAGTGTTTTAATTTGTTTTTTAAATGTCTGGTGGAAAATAAAACCAGCTCGGAGCAACTGACTTTCACTGTTTCCCTCATCCGGAAGACATTAAATCTTAGATTTATTTATGTATGAAAATCATCAGCTTTTTAAAGTTTTCTGCTTCTTGGGAGGTTAAGTGGCTAGTTACTTGTGAGCATGCCTTGTTTGGCTCCGTTGTTTTCTCATAGTGATGGCTGAAGTGACTTGAACCCAGAACTGGAAGTTTTGACCAGATTAGGGAAGGCAGGTAACCACGAGACAGAAGGTCACTGAGACCGAGAGTGAGACACATTGTGGTGAGACACAGCAACACCGAGCCTCTGATGGTTAAAGCTGGGTGGCAGGAGAAAGCACAGGATGCAAGATGTGTTCTAAAGGCCTGTTCGATTACTCAAAAACAAAACCAGAACTCTCTGTTCCCTGTACATCGGGGGCCCCTCATCTCAGGACCCTGAACGCTGGATGATGTTCATATAAAAGAGTTCTGTCTTCAGTGTGCACATATTTAGCTGCTTCCCCCACTTGATCCTGTTTCTCAGCAGCACGATCACTCTCTCTCTCTCTCTCTAGAGCCCCTCAAGTCACCAAAACATCCTTACCACGGGACTTATAGTTCACTGCTCAATACAACCACACAGATAGAGACCGACAACAGTAACTGTTTGGATGCACACATTTAAAATTAGGAGCACCAAGTCTTCAGTTGGTAACAATAAGGACTCTACTAACAAACATCCAATTAGGAAGCTGATGAGACAGGGCTTTGTCAGGATGTTTCCCGTCGCTTACCAAAAGGTTACCACAGCAGTGTGATGTTTTTGATCTAAACTCTGAAGTAGTATAACGTTGCAGAATCCAGCCAGAAAACATAGTTACGGCTCCTACTCCTGCTGTATGAGATTCATGCCAGCTGATTTTCTAAACTCAGGACTGTGAATGTAAGACTCAGCTTTACAAATCTATTTTCCTACTAACTCCTCCTTCCTTCTCTTCTTCCTTCATTCCTTTCTGTCTTTTTTCTTCTCTTCCCTTCTTTCTTTTTTCCTTCCTATGCTGTACAGGAGGTTGAACCAAGGGTCCCCGAAATACTAAACAAGTGCTCTACCACAGAGAATCCCAACTCGGTTTTCACTTTTTCAATTTTGAAAGAGGTCACTCAGCAGTTCACGGACTGGCCTTGAACTCTTCTCCATTAACATTGGCAGGCGTTGGACTTTGGGTCTTCCTGTCTCAGCATCCCTAGTAGCTGAGATTTTAAGGCCTGTACAGGGCCCAGGATTCTATCGTCTTTTTTTTCCCAAAGTAAATTCTATCGCATTTCCCTTCTGCTAAGCACCTAGTAATTGTTCTCCTGAAATTCTGTGATAAAAGTCAGGTTTCTCAATATCTTTTAAATTTCTCCAGCCCTGCTTCCTTCTACCACGTTCTTTGCCTCATTCAATCAGATTTTATTTATTAACAGTTGTGTTTAGTAATGAATAATGAAATATTGCCAGCAGAATGGCAGAGTAGGAAGCCCAGGGTCCCCCTTTTCCTACAAACAACTTAATAACAACTCAGAGCAAATTCCCTGTACAAAAAATTCAGAAACCAATTGAAAGTCTCCTGCACCCTGGGGTGGGGGGTGGAGGGATTGAAAACAAATATATTAAAGCCAACAGAGTCTTGAGACTCAAGAGAAAGAACACAAAGGAAACAGGAAGTTTGTTCAAAGAAATAACAGCTGCCACACCCGTAATCCCAGCTCTCTGCAGGGAGGCCAAGGCAGGTGAATCTCTGTGAGTTCTGGGTCAGCCTGGTCTACATAGTGAGTTTTGAAGGGGCAAGATAAAAAAATGGTTTGTTGTTTACAAAGGATATCACACAAAACTAACAGGGGAGTTCTATCAGAAGCCATGAAAGCCAAAAAGGAGGGGGCTGATAGCATTCCGAATGGTGAAACAAAACAAAACAAAACAAAACAAAACACATGTTCACAAATAATACTATACCCAGAAAGAGATTCAGAAAGGTAGGATTTCCAAATAGTGGCACCAGCATTGGCCTGATTCTCTGCGAAACAGAATCGAAACAGTAGGCGTGTAGTACCATAGTATGGTGATCACCGAAGTCCAACAGAAGCAACACGGACACTTGAGACAGAGTACGCAGTACCCTGGCAATGTGGCCAGAAGAGGGAACATCTCTTAGAGATACACAAGAAAGACAGGACTGGAGTAAGTATCATTAGTGCATAATGTCCCCTCAAGACATATTCCCTAACTAGGAAGCGATTTGGCAAGCTGGCTTTAGAAGTTTGCTGGTCCCTTAGTTAACAGTCAGTGAACATCTTGAGAAGAGCCCTTCTGCAGTTCAGGAGCCAGAAACTCTGCATTTTTCCTACCCCTGGAGCCCTACAGCCATGCCACTGTAGTGCCTCAGCTGGTATCTGTGTCCTAAGATAATCTTGGGTCAGAAGAATGACTCTGGCCCAACTCCAAGAGTTCTCTGCCTAGGACATGCAGATTGTAACACAAGATGGAGGAGACAGAGTAGTACTTTCCCTTCTTTAAATCTGTGGTTTGAGAATCCTGCCCCTGAGCACCAGAGACAGAACAGCCATGTGCTGGGCAGAGAGCTGCAGATCCCCCCCCCCCCCCGCACATTGCTGAACTTGGTGTTGGCTCCATCACCCCACTTTTCCTCAGAGGTATCACCCTTCTTGGCCCTCACAAAAACATCACGGTACCAGCCTTTGCCCACCCCAGCGTGGATAGACTAAAGAGCTCTAGAGACAGGCTTTGCCTGTCAGCCCCGCGTCCCCCACTAACTCATTCCGGTATGAAAAGCAGCTGAGAGCGACTTCAACAAGCTTCGGCCAAAAACATCACCCCGTTAGTCATCTGGTAGACACCACAAGCGAAAGGAGGAGACAAGTGAAAAGCTTAGTCATCACCCTGTCTAGGGCACACAGCCTAGGAAGACCTTTAGGTTAGGTTGTAATTAACCAACCAACCACTTCATTCAAACATCTGGAAGTGGGGAGACTTTGTTCCTGGTTTTGTTCCAATTTCACTTATGTTGTTGCTTGCTTTCTTCTCTCTCTTTTTTTTTCTTTTCCAATTTTTACTTTTCATGGCTTTTTTTCCTTCTCTTTATGTTGTTTAATCTTTCATTTTTTTTCCTTTTAATTTTCTGTTGTCTTAATATTTAGTTTTGAAGAAAAACAGTACAGTGCTGAGATTGCACCCAGGATCTTGGGCACACCGAGAGGATCTTTTGCCTCCAACAGAAATTCCCAGCCCAGCTGAGCTGCGTTTTAGCAGTCATTCCTACTCCAACTTTAAGCAGCATGGGAATTCGAGTCAGAACTGCAAAAAGACGAAATCTCCAGTCGTCTTCGATGTTAACAATGGCCTTGACTGAATTAGGGGTAGAAGGATCCTATTCAAACATAGTTAGGACCATATATAGTACACCTATGAGCTACAACCACAATAAATGGGGGAAAACTGAAACTATTTCCTCGGAGATCAAGAGCAAATCAGAAGAGTTGGCTCTTTCTATCCTTTTCCAACAACACAATCGACATTTTAACCAATACCATTAGGCACAATCGACATTTTAGCTGATACCATTAGGCACTAAAAAGTACTTTTAAATGCATATTCATAAGGTCAAATTATTCCTGTTCACAAACAGTGTGGTTCTATTTGTGAAACAGCTTACAGACTGCCAGGGACTATTGGGACTGGTAAAGTTAGTCAAGTGGAGAATACAAAATAAGCAAACTAAACACAGTGGCTTCCTTACTCACCTATAATGAACTTGCTGAGAAAGTAATACTACTCACAATGGTCACAATAAATAAATAAAACCCTATAGATAATCCTATTACATCAGAAAAAAATCTATATTAAATGTACTAAAATTGGATAAATCAATAGACAAAAAGACTGATACTCATGGATTGAGAAAATTAGTATTGTTAAGGTGGCATACTATCAATGCTGAATGACAGATTCTATTCAATATCCATCAAAATATCACCTGATTTCTTCGCAGAGCTAGTAATTTTCCTAAAATCAGAATGGGAGCACTAAACTAAACAACTAAATCCATCCTGAGGAAAATTAGCAATGCTGGTAGTATAATAATACCTACTTAGAAAAACATGCTGTAAAACTATCAAAACAAAACAGTATGGTGTCGGCTTAAAAGCAGACTCATAGAGCAATGAAACAAAATGGAAGGCCCAGGGGGAAAAAATAGGCACACATCTTTACCAGAATGGTCCTTAACAAAAGGGTTAAAATTATATACTGGAGAAAGTTGAGCTTTTCAACCAGTGCTGCTGGTAACAATATCTGTGAGTAAAAGACAGAACTTTCATTGCCATCCCTCACCCTGTACTCAACTCAAATCAAAACAGTTCTAAGGCCTTAGTGTAAGACCTAAACTTCTGAACCTGGTAAGAAACAACACAGAGGGAAATAGTTAAAGGACCATCAGTGGTGGTGAAGATACAGCCTACAAGAATTAGAGTGGTGGCTCAGTGGTTAGATTACCAGATGCTCTTCCAGAGGACTTGACTTCCGGTCTCAGCACCCATACGGTGGCTTGCAACCATCTGTAGCTCCAGTTCCAGGGGCTCTGGCACCTTCTTCTGGCCTCTGGCAGCATTAGGCATGTGTGTAGTGTAAGGTGTACATGGAGGCAAAGCTCATATACAAAATAATAATTGAATTTAAAAATTTAAAGAGACAACTAATATAATAGGAAAAAACATTTGTCATATATGTGTGTGTATCTAAAATCTGTAAATAACCAAAAAAGGCAGTCAACAGGAGCAACGATAAAATGAGATCTAAAGAAAACTTAGGGAGATGATCTGAACGCTCGCTTCTTTGGAGAAGAACTACAAGGAACTAATAAGTATCTGGAGAAAAACACACAGTGACTTTAGCCAGGAGAGAGATGTAAACCAGAGTTACAAAAAGAAAAATGTTACCTCACTCCAGTTACCTTGCTAGTACAACAAAACAAGAAATATTAAACGTTGATGTGTGTGTATAGAAAACTAAATTCATATACATCCCTGGTGGAAATATAAATTAGGACACATACACAAAACAAACAAACAAACAAACAAAAACCAGTGCAGAGCCTCCTTAAATGAAAGTAGTTAGTCAACATGGTGCACACCTGTAAACCCAGCACTCAGACAGTAAGGGCATGGAGTATCATAAGTTTCAGGCAAGCCTGTGCCCCCGGAAAAAGACTTGTATAAAAATGAATTAAACTATAAATGGAATTACACTATGATCCAAGCCTACCAGCCCCATGCATATTTATGATGAAGATGGATATAACTTATAAAAGAGATGCCAACAATCCTATATTCATTATGGCTCTATTTACATTAGATAGGATACAGACTCACTGTAGGTGCCCATCGATAGATGATTGAATGAACTGTACACTGGAAACAGAAGTATTATTATAAAATGTGTGTTAATATTGCTAATAGAAAATTATGAGGGTTTCAGGAAGAATGAGACAGGAACCATGGACAGAGAATAACATAAATTATATCACAATAAATATGACTACATTTTAAAGCATACATAATATAAGTAGGTGTAATTTGTTATTTCAAAACTTGAAGCAAAGAGGCAGATATTTAAGTATGAGTTCAGTGCAATTGAATGTATTGCCAACCTCAAATGGGCTATATAAGAGTATGCATGTCAGTCTCATGATAACCACACAAGAATACATTTGAATGTTACAGAAAAGAAAAGTAAAAAGCCAAAACACATCAAATCAAGAACCAACAAAACAAAAAGAAAGATATCAAGAAATATATGTATATGTATATATGTGTATATATGTGTGTATACATATATATACATACATATATATATGTATATATATATATATATATATATATATATATATATAACCTGTAAGAAAATGAAAAACACCTAAGAAAATTTCTGTAGCAAAGCCTTCCCCATCATTGCTTTAAGCATAAATGGGTTAAATTTTCCAATTAAAATATGTGGAGTAGCTGAATGAAAAATTTAACTGATAATTTACATAAACAAAGAGACAAAGACTCAATGGAAGTCCTGTTATACACCTGCTATACACCTATTCCTCTGGAGACGTGAATAGGAGGATTGTCACCAGTCCAAGGCTAGCTTGAGACACACAGTGAGCTCTAGGCCAGCCAGTGTTGCAAGACTCTAATTTCTCAGAAAAGAAAAACCAAAACAAAAAAGCCTTTATGTTTAAGTTAAGAAAAAAAATTAAAACAGGTTTTCTACACAGAAAAAAAAAATCTACTTATACCAGACAGAATAAGCTTTAATTAAAAAATTAGACAATGAGGTCATTGTGAAATGATAAATGAGCCAGTTCACAAAAAGATAATCCTAGAGATAGCATCCAAACCACACATCCAAACCACAACACCAAGGTATGTAAAGCAGACGCTGGCACAGCTACAGAAAGACAAAGAAGAAATATTAAAATGGTAGGAGACTTCAGGACTCCATTTTACATAATAGACATGCCATCTAGATCAGTGGTTCTCAACCTCCCTAATGCTGAGACCCCCTAGATATCGTTCTTCATGTTATGGAGACCCCCAACCATAAAAATATTCTGTTGCTACTTCAATATAATTACAATATAAATATCTATTTATATTGTATGCTATTACAATATAAATATCTGATATTCTGATGGTTTTGTGTGGTCATTCATTCCCTCGAGGGGTCGCGACTCCCAGGTTGTGAATCACTGATTTAGCTCGCTTATCCATGTAGAAACAGAAGGCTTAACAGTATAGACCAAAGAGGCCTAATATATTATGAAAGTAGCCAATATAAGCAGACTTATATATTCTTTTTAAGGGCACACAAATAAATGTTCCTCCAAGATAGATAGCATAGCGGATCACAAGAGTGAACAACTCTGCAAACAAAGCATACAGCAAAATATTAGTAATAGGGAGTTTCAAAATTATAAATGCCTACATTTAAAGGTTAGAGTCCTAAATAAGTCATTTATCACATTTTTAAGCTACAAAAATAAACTGAACTTTGACACTAAACTCAAAACTAGCAAAAAAGAGAACATTCTTAAATCCCAGAACAGAAATAAAGCTAAGAATAGAAAAACCACAAAACTGAGCTTGTTTTTTTTAAAAAGTTAGCAAAAATGGGCAAACAGCTAGAAAAAATGAGAGCCTTTAAATAAATAAAATCAAGCAAAGGCTATATTGCTACTAAAGCTGAATGGTAAAAAATGATGAGAGACTGTTGCAAATAACCATACGCCAACAGTTGGAGGGTCTAACAGGCATGGATAAATCCCCAACAACATACAACACGCCAACACTAAATCAGGAAGAACTAGAAAGTCAGACCTGGAACTAATATTGAAATCCAATCAGTAATTAAAAACCTCCCAGCAATGAAAGCCTGGGACCAGGTGGCTCCACTGTCGAAACCCACAAACATTCAAAGAACTGATGCCAAGTTCTTCTCAACCTCTTCCAAAGACTTGGAGAGGAGGGTGTGCTTCCAAACTCATTTTCTAAGGCCAGTGTTCCACTGACACTAAATCCAGAGAAAGAAATACCAAGGGCAGCAAAAATAATCAGCCTTTACTTCTGGTGGATATGAATACCAAATATCTCTACAAAATACCAAGATTCTAGCAGCCCACTAAGAGGACCGAACATCATAACCAAATGGGATTTATCAATGAAGTATGAAGATATGTCATTATTGAAATCACCAGTAATGTATTAAGCCACATTAACAGAATGAAGGGCAATAAATGACATAATTCTCTCACTTGGTTAAGAAAACTATTTGACAGCATTAAAAAGCCCTTTCGTGATAAAAATGGCGAGGGAGAATGAACTCTTGTTTTCCCTGTCATCCTTTTTTATTAGATATTTTCTTTATTTACATTTCAAATGTTATCCCCTTTCATGGTTTCCCCTCCAAAACCCCCCTATCCCATCCTGCCCCCCATCACCAACCCACCCACTCCCACTTCCCTGCCCTGGCATTCCCCTACACTGGGGTATTGAGCCTTCACAGAGCCAAGAGCTTCCTCTCTCACTGATATCCAACAAGGCCATCCATCCTCTGCTACATATGCAGCTGGAGCCATGGGTCCCTCCATGTGTACTCTTTGGTTGGTGGTTTAGTCCCTGCGAGCTCTAGAGGGTCTGCTTGGTTGTTATTGGTGTTCTTCCTATGGGGCTACAAACCCCTGAGGAAAAATGAACTTACCTGAGTGAATCAAAGACTGTATGTGAAAACACCTTGGCCAATGCCATGTCACTTAGAGCGTTTTCTTTAAGATCAGGAGTAGCATAAGGATGTCTGCTCTCAGCACTTCAATTTCAGCACTGGAAGTCCTAGCCAGAGCAGTTAGGCAAGAGAAAGAAATGGGGGGAAAATCCAAACCTGAGTTCAGATCCGTGGTACCTTGTAAAGCTTGGGTGGCAGCACATGCTTGCGATCCTAGCGCCAAGGAGACAGAGGCAGAGCTTGTCTGGACAATCAGTGATCTTCAGATTCAGTGAGAGACCTTGTCTCAAACAATAACATGGAGAAGTGACTGAGGAAGAGAGGAAGACACCTAACATGGGTTACTGGGCTCCACGTGCATGCATACTACTCAACCCATGAATCCATACACATATCTATTCTCTCTCTCTCTCTCTCTCTCTCTCTCTCTCTCTCTCTCTCTCTCTCTCTCTCTCTCTCTCTTTCTCTCTCTCTCTCTCATACACACACACACACACACACACACACACACACACAATTCATCCACTCAGAATAACCTATACAGATTCCATGGAATTCCTATCAAATCACTCAAGAATTTTTTTTCATAGAAATGAATAAAAGCTTGTAAGCCACACATTTCATTATGTCAAAATATGCTAAAGGTCATCGTATCTGATGGCAAATGTGTTGGCATAAAAAGCAGATACAGGAACCAGCAGAACGAATACAGAGCCCAGAAATACACCCAAATGTCATTGGTCAAATGATCTTCCACAAGAATGCTTCCACAACTATACAATAAGGGAAGGATAATCTTTTCAACAAATGGGTCTTGGGAGAAAATTGGCATCCTAATCCATTTTGTGTTACTACATAACATAATGCCTACGATAGTGTAATACCTAAGATAGTAACTTATCAACAAAGGAGATTTATTTCGTCACCTACTTCCAGGAATGCAAGGTCAGAGCAATGGTCTCTGCTTGGCTTATGGTAAGGGTTTTATGGATGAAGTTGCACAGGTCACACACAAAGAGAGGAAACATGAAGGACAGCCTTGCCCTATAACAACCTATGCTCAGGGGGCTGGAGAGATGGCTCAGCAGTTAAGAGCACTGACTGCTCTTCTGGAGGTCCTGAGTTCAAATCCCAGCAACCAGATGGTGGTTCACAACCATCTGTAATGAGATTTGATGCTCTCTTCCGGTTTGTTTGAAGATAGCTACAGTGTAGTTACATATAATAAATAAATAAATCTTAAAAAAAAAACAACCTATGCTCAATCTAGCCCTATAAGACAGTAACTTACTCCTGCAGTACACATTATCTCTAAGACATACATGTAGCCACAGGCACTAATCGGGGAGAAATAAAACAAAGCAAAAACAAAGAAACAGGAGGTAAAGGGCATAAATAAGGAACTTTGTTCACTTTTGGTGGAACACAAAGGGCCCTACTGTGAGAAAACTGGTAGTTGGGATGTTCCTCGAAATAGTGAATAGAATCAGATATGATGCAGAGATTTCACTCTGGGTATTTATCTGAAAGAAATCATAAACTCAAACACATACTGGTCTTCTGGTGCTTGCTCCAGCATTTCTAACAGTAGACACTATGGGGAGCAACTATAAAGCCCTTTAATGGATGGATGGATTGAGCAACCGTGATGTGCAAACACAGTGGGATCTTATCCAGCTTTATGTATAAGATCCTATCCTCTCTAAATAGGGATGCTTGGACTCTTCTCCTCCCATTTGCATTCTTCTATTTCCTTCTCTTGTCTTGATGCTCTAAGACCTTAAGAACTTCCTTGAACAAAAGTGGAATGTAGACACTCTCATCTTGTTACTGATATTGGCAGTTGATGGCTTCTGACACAATGAGAGTCTGTTTTCTTTAGCAGTGTGGCCTTGGCTTCCAAATGTCCCTGTGGACAACTCCATGCCCGTGCACTAATGAGCACACTGAGTGTGCTCAGTGGGTTAAACAAGTAAATAAATATTAAAGAAGTATTCCAGGTTGAGGAGATGTAGTCTGGGGTCCTGAGAGGAGTTGGGGTGGGGGGAGGTAATGAGAGGTGGACATTGTCAAGATACATTGTATATGTGTATAAAATTTTCAAGGAACAATTCTTTTTAGTTTAGTTTTTAAGGAAGAAAATTCTAAAATAGGCAAACTTAAAATCACTGTATAAAATCAAGCAAGCCAGTCATGGAAAGACATATGATTTCATTTGTATAGTGGTGAGATTCACTGAATGAAACATAATTCTGGCTGCCCAGAGAAGAGAAATCAAGAGTTACCATGTGTCAGTAAATATACAGTGTCTGTCAAAGGATGAAGAAGTTCAGTGCTCTATTAAAAAGAACTTACCTATGCTAGAATTTTTTTATTGTACACTAAAAGGTTTATTGAGTGGGTATTCTCATATTAAGTTCTCTTACTAGAATAATTTTTAAAAGATAATGAATATAAATAGATTCCTATATCTAGTTTCCTAGCTTAGCACATATCAGATGTTTTTGATAACTTCTTGTCTAGTGTTTAATTTGGTGGATATATTACAGAAGCTATCCAAGAAATAGCATGATCTTTGTCTTTGTTCAAAACTATCCGTAACTCCCAGTCCTGAGCTTGACAAAACGAGGCTTTCTACAGGTGCTGGCTGAGTAAGTGAATGTCCAAACACAGAAACGAGAAAGAGGATGGCGGTAAATACTGGGGCAATATCTGATGCCGTTCAATTGGCCAGCAGTAATTTCTCTGCTAAGTAAAAACATATATTAATAATTAAGGAAAACATCCTACAGAAAAATGTATGAAACAGAAAGAAAAGAGTTCACAATAGTGGTAATAAGGCTCACTAATGCATATACAGAAACCACCTCAATCAAACATTTACTTCTGGAAAAAATTCAGAGCATTTCATTTCATTTTCAAAAATGAGACGATGCTAACAGGACAAAAGTGTAGTGAAAGGGAAAAACCTCATGACTTCTGTCTAAATACAGAAGATTCACCAAACCACACAAAGAAACATTATTTTCATCATCAGAAGTTATAAGCAAATTTAAATATTTGATACATGTGACACAATGTATCTTCTAGTTAAAGAATTATGCAAATGTATGGGGTTGACTTATAGGCAGTAAAAATAGGAGCTAATATAAAGTTGTAAAACAGCATGATTGAACGTATGAAAAATATAGCTAAGAAAAAAGCCTAAAACATTTTTGTTCTACTAATAATCACTATTATTCACCGAGTGTAATAAAAACAGAACAAATGCTTGAATTAGTCCCTAAGTGTCCCATTCATTTGGTTATGTGGGCTGCTCTAATCATTATACAGCTGTTATAAAGGAATAAGAATACTTTCCATTAACCTTGGTTTTGATATTTTGATAGGTGTTTGGGGAGGAATCAGAAGAAAGGGTAGTCACGGTGACTCAAACCCATGCTATGTAAGCAGGATGGCTTGTTTGTGCGTTATTATCCTTAAGAGAGTACTAATTCACATTCTTTTGGAACAGTCAGTATCATAAAAACAGTGTCAAATGTGTTCCTTAAAAACCATTCCTATTATTCACGAGGAAAGAGTTTAATGGGTGGAAGTGTCTGTCTTGTTACATGATATGAAACGGCTATTGTTTAGCATCAAGTTAATGAATGCTACAGGTTGGTAGGAAAGTCAGCTACCTACCAAATTACAAAACCATAGAACTGTCTCACAGTTCAGTTTCAAAAGAACCAACTGCATAAAAGCAGACTCCAGCATGGGATTGATGGGGAATGAGATTTAATGGGGGAAACACCTGTGAGAGAAAAAAAAGTGAGGGAGACAGAGACGCTGAGGGTTGTGGGCTATGATGCAGGATTAACCAATATGAAGGAAGGGGAGGAAATAAGAGGCTGCAGGGAGCTTAGAAGATGGTGATCGTCAGAAAGTTTGACAAGATTGGCCAAAGTCTAGCGATCAAGAGTCCTTCCGGTCAAGAAGTTCTATGCCCTAGTACTTCTTTGATGCTCCACAGAGGTGGAGTGACCCATGAATGTGTAAAGGCATGTGTGATTCAGAGGGCAGTGCAGGGAGCATCAGCTTGCTCCGCCCTCTGCAACACAAGCTCCAAGAGCTTCCCATGGCTGCCGAGGGCACCAAAGTCACTTCACTGTGCTTTCTTCTATATTAGAAAACCCTCTTAAAAGCTTCCCTAAAATACTGACATGGGGGTGTGGGTGGGGTCTCATTGCTCTGTAAAGTTTAAAAGGTATTTTTCACAACCCTCCAATGTAGAACGGAGTTTGAGAATAATGGCTCATGAGAACATTATCAGGCGATAAGCAGTTAAGTTGTATTTCTATTACTTTGATAGAGAGATGGAGGCATTTGGCTTAAAGAACCACTACAGTTAAAGAACAGAAGAGGATCATTGTCTCAATGTCAGGTTCCTTCTCGTCATGTTAATGTACATGGAAACATAATGTAAATTCCAGGAGGTTAACATAGGTTAAATGCAAATACCCAGGACCTAAAGGTGAAGCACTTTGCATATTCAAACACAAGAAACTTCATCGATAAATGCATTTATTTCAAAACGAGACCTACAGATCCAGCTGACCCACCTACCTGTAAGACACTGAATTTTTCAAGATATATGGCACTTCCTGACCCTGCAAATTAGAGAAAAAATATTAAGGGTTTTTTCTCCCAATAACTCTCAAGAATATATAAACATATGTGCATATATATTCAAAAAAATAATAGAACCTTAGCATTTGCTTATGCAGTAAACACAAAGATCAATGCCTTTAAAATGACCCCTAACTCCAATCACTCTGCTCTGACCCAGGTAGAAAAGTTTCTTGTTTTGTTTTGTACAAGTAATAATACAGCTTTGAATATTTTATATTTTAAAGATAAGTTTTTGGTCCACGCAGCCATTATGAGAATAGTCTCCTGTATTTCATTAAGTCTATTTAAAGACTGACTTCATTTTCACTTTTATTTGATGTGCCTGCACATATGTCTATGTACCATGCCCACAGGCACCAGAAGAGGGCAGCAGATCCCCTGAAACTGGACTTACCGATGGCTGAGTTACCAGGTGAGTGCTGAGAATCTAACCTGGGTACTCCACGCCAAGAGTACTCATTGTTACTCTTCTTAACTGCTGAAGTCCAGTGCCCTTAAGTCATTTTAAAGTGAGAGCTTGGATGACCTTTGAGGAATGTCTATCATCAAGAAATGAGACTCCACAAATTCTAGTGAGTAAAAAAGTTGAGTCCCCAAGACCAGTGTAGAGGTTTCTCAAAAAAAATAAATAAAATTAGAACTTCCATAGGACCATGCCATTCATGGGTTATTTCTAAAGGGTTCCATATCTTACCGCAGAGCCAATGGCACATTCACATTTACCGCTGGATTACTCACCATAGCGAGAAAAACAGAACCAGCCTACCTGTCCATCAACAGAAGAGTGGATAATGAAAACGTGGCATTTTTCGATAACAGAATCTTACTCAGCTATTTGAAAAGGAAACGTGGGGGGAGAATGCATGCATCTGGAAGGTACTATGTTAAGCAAGATGCACTCGGACTCAGAAAAGCAATTCATATATTCTCTCAGATGTAAATCCTAGCTTATAATGCTTCTATGTATGTGTATCGGTGAGGTGCACAGGGCCGTGGGCTGTAAAGATGGAAAAGACACCACAAGAACGGGAAGGAAGAGTTGCGGGATGGAAGGATTGTGGATGGGATGCACGTGGTGTGAAACCAGGAAGGAGGAACAAGTTAGAGGCAGAGCGTGGACGAGAGGCGGGAGAAGAATCAACCAGAAATGTATCTTTGTTTGAAAATGCTGTAATGAGACAATATCATGTATGCTAATTAACTATTATAATAATTACAACAAAATTAATTATGTTTTTAGAATATTTAAGTACACTGTATTTACATACACCCTTCCAACTACTCCTATGCCTCCCAAAACAACCCTTTTCAAATTCACCTCTTTTTCTATATTATTATTGTCCTATATACACATACATATGTAATACTCATATAAAACAATAATAATGCACACACACACACACACACACACACACACACACACACACACACACACATATATACAACCTGCTGAGTCCAATTGGTATTGCCCACATGTTTGTGTATTTAGGAAAGATAGACTAAGACTGGAAAACCTAAGAGAGAGCTTGTCCCTGAGCAGCCATTGACAGCTTATAGTTCTTCATCTAGGGGTGGAGGCTTACAGAATACCTCCCCGTTGCTCTTGCAGGTCTGTACAGTCCATCTGTACTATTGAGCTTGTATTCGTGCAATGTTCAAGTCATGGTCAGAAAACACTGCCTGGCAGCAGCTGTCCCTGGTCTCTCAGAGTCTTCCTGCTCCCCTTCCATGGAGTTCTCAGAGCCTTGGGTGTAAGAGTTGTGTCATAGATGTCCCAACTGGGGCTGAGAACTCCACAGTCACATACTTTTTTGCATGTTGAGCAGTTGTAGGTATCTCTACTCGTGTCCATCAGCTGCAAAAGGAAGCTACTTTGATCGGGCGAAAGAGCTGAACTTATTCCTGGGTATAAGGATAAGTATTTTAAAAGCAGTTGGAAACCATATTAGTTAAGCAAAATGGTTGTAGTAGGTTCTCCTCTGTCTATGATCACTCCAGTCATAGACTCTTGGATAGCTTTATAGTGTTAGACATGAGTTTCCTTCTACCAAATGGACCCGAAGCCTAAGTAGATAGCTGTTGGTTGCCCCCAAGACAGAAGTGCCGCTATTACACTTTGAGGGCATCTTGCTAGGCTGCTTGTTGTTATGGTTACCAAGCTTTGCAGTTGGATAGGACAACTGATTACTTTTCTTCCTTGGTAGCTTGCATAGCACCCTCTGGCACTATGAGAGCTAGTTCTCAGAAAGTCTTCCAGATTAGTAACAAGCTTATTTCTCCAAGTGACCAAAGTGTGTGGTGTCTTCATCAATGAGATATTTTCTTCAAATTAGGGAAGGCAACCAAAAGCAATAGCAATAGACTATGTTGCCTTGATCTCTCTGACCAATAATTAGAGAGGAGATATCTCTTTCCTAGCACTGGGGTTTTTATTAAATGACTATGGCTCCTAGAGGGAGAATCATTGGCTTAAATTATATATATGTGTGTGTGTGTGTGTGTGAGAGAGAGAGAGAGAGAGAGAGAGAGAGAGAGAGAGAGTGTATATATATATATATATATATATATATATACACACACACACACACACACACATATACAGTGCATGATGTTTGAAAGGGAAAGAGGTGGATGTTAAAACCACTGCAGACATTTCTAGGACATTTTTGAATGTGCTGTCCAAGATTTGCTTGTCTTGAGTTTCTTTTATTTTATATATGTGATGTTTAGTGATTATGTTTTTATTCTTTAAAAAATTGGTAAAATTTTTAAATTAAAGAAGGCTTTTTCAAAATAGCTACAATTTTATAATACTCTACTAGGCTAAAAAAGAAATTGCTTCTGCTCAAAGAATGTTTTATGGTAGTGAGATGCTCACATCATTTCAAATGCATCCCATATACAACAGGAAGAAAGCATTTTATTCTCCAATGATTGCAAACATGGCTGACCCAATGTGGAAATGTCATTAGTCTCAACAGAACCAGCTGTGACTCGACTGACTCCTCTCTTAGCTTCAGACTTTAGGATTGGGAAATTTCCCAGGAACTTGCAAAGTGAATACTGCATGATGTTTGAGAGGGAGAGAGGTGGACGTTAATACCACTACAGACATTTCTAAGGCATTTTTGAATGTGCTGTCCAAGATTTGTTTGTCTTGAGTTTCTTTTATTATTTTGAAGTATCTATGAACTCTGCCAGCCAGCTACAAGTATTCAAAGAGGTTTATTATAGTAATAATCCCTAATTAGATACATTATTTTCTAATAAAATAAAATGGATTGGTATTTAAAAGTTGCTCCTTCCTTGGGTTTAAAATGAGGGATTGTATATTTATTTATAGCGTTTTTGCAATCCTGTCCTTAGGGACCATCGTCCTCACATTCTCAATTGAGCCTGAAATAGCCTACCTCAAAGACCTCTCCTGGGTGGTTAAGTAACTTTAGCTTTTCCGTTCCCGCCATCGACATAGCTCAAGCAGAACAGACTCACATCCTTCTCTGTGCACATGTGACTTCTCTCTCTGGGGGTAAATTCATTCTCCGAATGAAATGGGTACTTGTGACACTTGATTTAAGGGGAAACAGAACACACACTCCCTGTTCAATGTATGTTCCTCTGCTGACATTTACGTATAATGATTTCATAAAAATACAAGCACACGCATGACTGAAAACAAAGCAAAGTTCTGCTTGGAACAGAATATTTTAAAATAGTAAGATAATATAAAGTTTAAAGCATCCAATGAAGCTATTCCAGAAGCTTTCAACATCAATTTGTCTTTTTTTTGGAAATTATTTTAAAATATTCAGGGAATTTTGGATGGGAATGAAAGGTAGATGGCTGTCGTAAGTGAGATAGCTTAACGTGTGGGTAATAAAAAAGATCCATGTTAATATTGGTTTAAGCAAAGGGAAAGCTAAATTTTCTCTCAAAGTATAGAAGTAGTCACATTGCTGATAGGGATCCCTGCAGATGGGACTCCTGCTCCATCATCGATATTTTTTTCCCATATGGACCAAGATTGTTCAGCAACTCATTCCTAAGTCAAATACACCCTGAAGTCTCGCCTGTCACCTCTGTGTAAGCCTGTGACCGTACTAAGACACACCGGAGGCAGGGAGTGTGGTCTTTCTTTTTAACATCATTTCCTGGTTAAAATTCAATTGTTCTGGGGCTGGAAAGATAGCTCATTGGTTAGGGCCTTTGTAGTGTGTGCCCAAGGCCCTCATACCTTCTAACCGTTGTATCTCTAGTTCCAGGAATTGGATGTCTTCTTCTGGCCTCCATAAGAACCAGGGATGCATAAAGTACACATAAAGTAGACATGCAGGGAAAACAAACACTTATCAGCATAAAGTAAAAATAAAATCCTGTTGCTTGGGAGGAAACTCTATAGGAGAACTTAAAACTGGTGCTCCACACATCATTTTGGGTTTCTGACACAGCAACTGGACTCTGAAGAAGGGATATGGGCAGAGGGTAGACACTCTATGTAGGCTTGCTTTACTTCCAGGGAGGTTCCTTCAGTCTCTAGAACACTGTAAATCACAATTAGAAAACACCGCTTTGGACTAATGGTGGGAAATTTAAGATGCAGGAAAGGGCTAGGCAGACAAAGAGAAGAAATTCAGCATACCATGATCATTGACTGGAATCTGTACAACTTAAAGAGAAAATCCCCAGTGTCGAGCAGCCTGGGCCTTACTGGACTTTACAGCTTTTCAAGAGAAGCTAGAAATCTACAGTTTGGTGAAATCTGCCTTTTCAAATGGGTTACTAATTAAAACATTACAAATATCCCAAACACACCAGATTTTCTTAGTCTGCCACCTTCTAGAGTACCCATTTCAACCTCTAGGCAAGGAAATTCCTGGTCACAATAGTTGGCCATGTTTGTTTTGTTTTGTTTGTTTGTTTTTGGTTTTGTCCCCTTTTTTTCTATACTACTTATACACAAAATGGCACTGTGAAGAGTAGGCAAGCACTAAGGAAAAACCCTAACTCTTTGATGCTATTTCTGAAATAAAATTCCTGAGCGATTGAAATGTGTTCCACATTCTACTCCCTCAGAACCTCTCTGCTAGTGGTGATGTCTGTCCTACTTGCCAGCTTCTGGACTTGTATTTGACAGGGCCTTGGTTTCCCGATTGATCAACAGCTGAGACCAAGGAGCAGAGTAGCAAATGATGTCATCGTTGACAGCAAGTGATGTCGTTGTTGGCCAACAGCTTCTTTCCAGGACAGCCCTTTACCTGATGAGCACTCATAAAATCAAAACTGATCCACAATAAAAGACACTAGTCACTATTTCTGCATGCTACAGAGTTATAGGGTTAAAATATTTAGGGTTGAAAATTATAAGTATGTTGAAATGGATAACATCTACCTTCTAAAATGCCTGGCTGGAGCTAAATTGTTCATGATTGGTATTTGTCCAAGGTGCTTTATGAACATCTCTGTTCTTAAAAAGTTTACTGCAAAAGACATCCACGTGGAAGGTTTAGAGCCAGGCATGAATGAATGTGTGTTTCTACCTTATACTTATACAGTCTTCAGAATCTAAGAAAATTAAACAAAAGGAGGAATTTCCATTCTGACTCTTGTCTTAGGACTTTTACTTTGGCCAATCTCTCCCACACTCAGATTTTGTTTTGGTTCAGTGGCTATTGGGATAGTTATATCCTGGATATATAGTGAAGGAAATACTGGAAATACAATATGCTCACAGTAAGAACTTTGTTTAAATTTATATTCAAGGGTCTAGGAAAGTAGCTAGTGATAGAATGTTTACCTGGCACGCACAAGGCTTAGTTCAAGCAATGCTGTTCAAATTTGAACCTTCTTTAATCCCAAAGATCTTGGAAAACAGCTATTAAAGAAGTAGCTTGGGGAATTTTTTAACTTCTCCACTCTGTATTTCAGACTCAGATCATCCTGTTTTATTAGTTGATGCTTAGTTAGAATACATTAGGCTGCACGGAGCAATTCCAGCATCACAGATAGAATGCCATGGGTACCAAGTCTGCTTGCTTGTCGGCCTTATCTTTTCTTTTCTTTTTTGAGACAGGATTTCTCAGGGTAGCCCTGGCTGTCCTAGACCTTACTCTGTAGACCAGGCTTGGCCTCTGTAGATCAGAAATCCACTTGCCTCTGCCTCCTAAGTGCTGGGATTACAGGCGCTGTAGCTGTCTTCAGACACACCAGAAGAGGGCATCAGATATCATCATGAATGTGAGCCACCATGTGATTGCTGGGATTTGAACTCACGACCTTCAAAAGAACAGTCAGTGCTCTTAACCACTGAGCCACCTCTCCAGCCCATCTTTTCTCTTAATTTCTCATTTCTTTTCTTTCTTCTGTGTTTACACTCTGATTCTTTCTGTGGATCTATAGCTCATGTGGGTGTGTGTGTGTGTGTGTGTGTGTGTGTGTGTGTGTGCAAGTGTGTGGGTGCACATGTGTATGGAGTCCAGAGATTAATGTCACCTAGTATCGTCTTCTGTAACTTTCCACTTTATTTATATATTTCTTTATCTTTGTGAGTTTTTTTTTCAAGTGATATGAAAGATAGCAACACAAAGGGAGAGAGACGGGGACAAAAAGCTCAAGGAAGGAAAGAGGGCAGACAAATGGAATGTGAAACAAAAATCCATATGAAAATGCACAACTTGGTGAGCTAGTTTCAAAAATTAAAAACTAAAACCATATATAGGCATAGATATAAATGTTTAATTGTATGGGGTTTTTCTAGCTACTTTCATCTTTACACAAAATGATAAAGCAGGTCATGTCCTCTGTACTTACTTACGGCGAAGGATTTTGTCATTTCCCTCCTCTGCTAATGGGAACAATCTGGCTAGTGCACAGGTGGCAACTTTGGTTACATTCAATAGAGAGCAAAAGTAACAGCAAGATAAACCCTCAAGCCATAGGCATCAGAAAATGTAGGTCACCTAGAAACATGGCAAAAAGAAAATTATTGATGTATAGTGAAAGACAAATTCCATTGAAATTACTTCAGACACAGGAGGTTGAATTGTGTTGTAAATTACTAAGAACTAGAGTCATCTTGGAAGAAGGAACTAAGGATTGGCCTGTGGGCATGTCTCTAGGGTTTTTTTTTCCCCTTTTGATTAATGATTGAGGTAGTGGAGTCCACTCCACTGTGGACTCTCCCTACCCTGGAAACGTGATCCTGGTCGGAGAAGAGAGCAGGCTGAGCAAGGCAGTAAGCAGCCTTCCTCCATGGTCTCTGCTTTAGTTCCTGCCTCCAGGTTCCTGCCTGAGCTCCTTGCCCAGGTTGCCCTCAATGATGGACCAGGATGTGGATGTGTAAGCCAAATGAATCCTTTCTTCCCTAAGATGCTTTTGATTGTGGTGTTTATCACAGCAGCAGGAAGCAAACCAGATGGGAACAGCCAGAGAGGAAAGAAACTAAGCAAACAGGAAGGGGTCACTTGTAAGGAAGGGGTTAGCAGGAGTGGGAGGGAGTGTTGAGGGTAATAGAGTGGCTAGCATGACAAGTATATTTTACACACACACACACACTCATACACGCACATATATGAAATCGTCAAAAGTAATTAAAAAGGGGAGACCCTCCAAATGCAGTAGGTTCTTAGCATGGCCATCCCATTGCTCAGTAACAAAATGGATGCCAATGCAGAAGTTTAAAGAAGATGGAAGGCAGAAACCCACAAGTCCACAAATCAGTGAAGAGCGACTTCCCTTGGGTTTGTTTTTCTGATTTTACTGATCTCATGCAAAACACTTCTCTTTTTTTAAGAGCACGCTGAACTGAGGTGTTTCCATTTACAAACTACATAAAAATGGACTCTAGGGAGGAAGCAATGGGAAGGCATGGTGAATAATTCCAGGGTTCACAGTCAGGCAAGGGAAGGAAAGGAAGGAGAAGTAAATAAGCCAAATAGATTGTGCTTCCCTGCCCCTGCCCATTTATCTCCTATTCGCTCTCCTTTTCTCCCTCTGTCCTATCTCTGCCTTCCCTTCTTCTACTTTTTTCTCCTCTTTCCCTACTCCCAGGAACTGTATTTGGCTGCTACCTACACAGATACAACACCACTAACATGTGAATTGAGGGATTTGTCTCTCCCATGAGAGATATGAGATTGTCTGGCACGTGCACATCTACCCATCAATGTGTTCTTTCAGATTCATAAATCACAAGCTGAGTGAACATAACCACAATCCACAGCAAGGTGACAATGGTAGACACGGGCAGGCATCAGGTGTAGACAGAATGTCGAATAAGAACAACGGCAGCTACCCTTACACCTTCCTGCTGCCACCATTACCCTATCCACGTCCCCTTAGCTCATTTATGCAAATAGGAGGAGTCCATGGTAATTACTCCATGTAGGAGTAAAATGGCCAAGCTCAGTTGTCACAGTGACATATCCCTATGTCAGTATAAATCAAAAATGAATGGCTGAAACTCAATAAGCCAACAGGGACCGCCTTGAAAACCAACAGTAAAAGAAATCCTCCAATGGGACAGCATCGGGTAATCCATCCACTACTTGTGTTTTTATGGAGAGAGAAAGAGCTTGCGGTAAGAATTAAGTATGGTATAATGAATAAATAAAACAATATATAGTAGATATTATTTCCTTGCTGAGGAGGCCTAGGAAGAATCTTGTGGGTAGCTATAATGGCTCTTCTTGGTTGTCAACCTATGTCTGGAGTGAACTACAATTGAGAATTGGAGGGCTCACCTGTGATACAGATCTTGAGGCTGGAAGACACAAGTTTCTGACCTGGATCTTGGCATGGTGATCTTGAGGCAAAGTCATTATGAAAAGCTTAGGCCCAGGCAAGGTAGTACACACATTTAATCCCCAGAGACTGAGGCAAGGAGATCTCTGAGTTCAAGGTCAGCCTGGGACAAAGCAAGTCCTAGATCCAGGCATGGTGTTACACACCTTTAATCTGAGCCACACCTTCTGCTGGAGACTTAAGTAAGGACATTGGAAGAAGGAAGATTCACTCTTCTTCGCCTGCTTGCACTTACTAACCAGCACATGTGTTGGAACTTCTACAGAAGACCAGCTTAAACTACCAGGCTCTTGGGACTGAGAAACTACTAGATTCTTGGACTTCCCATTCCCAGCTGACCATTGTTGGATTAGTTGGACTGCAGACTGTTAAGACATCACAATAAATTCCCTCAACATAGAGAGACGTTCCATAAGTTCTGTGACCCTAAAGAACCCTCACTAATACAGTAGCCTACAGAGGCGAGCACAGATACTGTACTGCACATTACCCAGGAGTGGACGGAGTGAGTAGCATATTACTACTCATCATCAGCCTTTGTCTTCGGCCACCTCCTTCATCACGATGTACACAGAAGCATGCAGCAACGGTGGCAGGAAGGACACAGAAGTATAAAACAGACATATACTCCCATTAGTCAAGGCTGATCTAGGTAACCTAGAGAGTTACTGTCTTAAAGATCAAACCTCTGGTAACAGAAAGCAGCACCAAAAACTCAACACAGCGCCATCTCTTGACGGGACCACACCAATAACTGGTTCACTATATTATAGTCCCTTTAACCTTAAACATACAGTTGTTCTTGAGTAGAGCCAGCACACACGCCTAAAGGCTTTCCTGAGCACGGGACCTCAGCCAATGCTGCCTCCAGATGTTTGCAGACCGTTTGATCCCCTGATGTTGGATCCCACATAGTATCCTAGAGAGAAACCCACTTAAGAACAAAAGAAGTTAGGCAGGGGACATGTGATCCTTTCATCTTATCTCCTATCAGAAGCCACCAGCCTGATGGAGAAGCACAGCAGTCCTTTGAAAGAAAGTATGGCGATGATGCCATACAAGGGTTAGAAGGCGATCTTATCTACAAAGCTCCAAGTACTGCTATCTGCCCTCCACAGAACTGGCCTAAGGCCTAGTGAGCACAGTAGAGATGCTTTCACTCTGGGATACAGCATACCTTCCAATAACGCTGAGCTCTGGCCATATCTGCACTTTGGAGCAACTTATAAAAACAGACCAGTACACAGAAAGACCAATAAACATCTCATTACACCAAGGGAACATGGCAAAAGGGGAACCATCATCTCCCAGGTAATTCAATAATGTGCCATGGGGGTAATCTTCTGCCTCTTTTGATGGACAGGATGATGTGTGTGTGTGTGTGTGTGTGTCTGTGTGTGTGTGTGTGTGTCTGTGTGTCTGTGTGTCTGTGTGTCTGTGTGTGCGCGCACACACATATAACAGCCAGGACCTAAACATATCCTTGTGACCAGGGCTCAGACCCCTCCTCGGGATAAGAATCTAGCTCATGCCAACCATGCCAGCAACTGAATAAGAAATTCTGGATAGGCAAGTTCATTCCAAGGTAGAGAGTAGAAGAAAGAAATGATCAAGTTCACATTCAAGAGCAAACACCGGGTACATGTTGCTCATCTTCCACCTATAAGTCTGTCTTGAACCAGATGTGATGGCACATACCTTTAATACCATCATTTGGGAGGCAAAGGCAGGAAGATCTCTGAGTTCGATGCCAGCCTGGTATATTGATTAAGCTATAGGCCAGTCAGTGATATATGGTGAGACCGTATCTCAAAAAAAAAAAAAAAAAAAAAAAGTTGTTTTTTTTTCTTATTTAAAAAGTCTATTCTGGAAACACCACCACCCAGAACCACAGAAGAACTGTTTCCCATTGGATAAATTCATATCACAGAACACATTCGAATCCCATAAGAACATGGCATACTAGAGTGCATAGCTCCATACTGCTTCTACCTTGGAATCAATGCTGTCACTGACTTCTGAAACTTACATTATCTAGATTTCCACAACCCCATGGCTATCCCTTTATAATTTGTTTTCTTTTGATTCCATATTGCTGGTGATTGAATCCAGGGCCTCGTGAATGCTAGAATGGGCTCTACCACTGAGCTCTGTCCCCAGACCTAACCTTCCAAACATGAAAGGAAAGAAAACAACTGTATGGATTTCTATATATTTTTATTCAGTATAATTGTATCCAACAAAATGTACCAATTTTCTGGGTACAGTTTGATTTGTTTTGACAAATTTCTACAGCCCTGTAAGATATGGGCTATAATTTACCCCGGGATTCTTTGTTGTAAATAAAAAATTATAGTTGAGTGTCCCTTTAGCCTCACAAGTGGGGATTTTGCGTTTGGCTTTATTTAGGGTTTAATTAATCTATCAAATCAGAACTAGACTCAGCAATTTCTTCCTTTCCTCATGATTTATTGCTGCTTCAACAGACACAGACATTAAAGGTTGAGCCAAGAGCAAGTCCTTTGATCATCTGTGCCTAATATAGTAGTGTTCTTTGGTATCAGAAAAAGAGGGTTGGGGGAGGGGCAGTCAATACAGGACAGATTGATATTTCTTTTTTTTTTTTTAATTTTGGAACTGTGTGTCTGTGTCTGTGTGAGCATATGTGGGTGCATCTACCTGTACACGAGACAGATGTCAGGTCTGTCAGAGCTGGAGTTAAAGGCATTCATGGGACTCCTGGATTGCCGTGTGGGTCGTTATGATTGTCCAAAGAGCAGGTTATCCACAGAGCCATCTCTCCGGCACCAAGATGGACATTTCAAAAAGCAAAGATAACGTGGTTTCAATACAAATGCCAGAACTTCCAACTGAAACTCCCTGGGTCCAAGTATCAGCTCCATCACTCGCTTACGGTCTGAGCGTCTGGCGTCAGTTGAATCTCCTCTCCTAGTATTTTCTGATATAAAGAAATAAATGGCATAGTGCTACTCTGACAGAGCTGCTGTAAGGAGCGAATCCGTGTGACCTGTGGATACACAGCCCTTACTGAAGGTTCTGAAGGTTCTGTAATACAGAAAAAAAAATGAACAAGTCTTAATGCCGAAGTTGAAAATATAATTTTATTCACCATATTAAACAAAATTCAGTGTGTTCAAGACACATAAAAATATGCTGGGAAAGTAATACAAAACTTCATTATTTTGATCAGTCATCTCATGTTAATTCTCCAGATAATGATCTTCTACTGCTGAAAATCCAGATGCCTAAAAATAAAGATGCTTAAGTATGTTTTTCAGCCATTGGACTGAAACACAACAGGAGAGCAGATAGAATTTTCTCCAATATTTTCTCTCCATCTTCCAGCTTTCTACATCTGATCATTGTTTCACCCAGGAATTTTTCACTCTCCTTTTTGAACATTTGTCATGTCTGTTCTCCTTAGTTATTTCTCTTTTCTTTGCATATCTCATCTGATTTTTATAAAACTTTTATCTCGTGGTATAAACAATGCAGTTTTGGGAATCCATGTCTCAACGTGATGGTGCCTGCCGAATTCAGTTTGGAGGCAATGTCTTTGGGGACTATGATAATAGCGAAAAGTTAAAAAGACTCAAAAGCATGTTAGGATAGATAGTACCTCTTAGAAAGTAAGCTGGTTCAAGATAAAGCAGGTTAATCTATCATACTTGGGATTCTCTATCTCATATTGTGTAATCTCCCAGAACAACCGTTCCCTTTAATTAAAAAAAAAAAAATCCCTTTAAGAGATCTGTATCTATTTTGGCTAAATGCAGGCAAGATCGAATTTGGTTACCTCTGAGAGTTTGGTTTTTGGTTTTTGGTTTTTTTTGGTTTTTTGTTTGTTTGTTTGTTTGTTTTTTGGAGACAGGGTTTCTCTGTATAGCCCTGGCTGTCCTGGAACTCACTTTGTAGACCAGCCTGGCCTCGAACTCAGAAATCCGCCTGCCTCTGCCTCCCGAGTGCTGGGATTAAAGGCATGTGCCGCCACGCCCGGCTGAGAGTTTTTTTTTTTTGTTTTGTTTTGTTTTGTTTTTGGGTATTTTTTGTCATCTTTTATTTTACACCCATTTTCCATTTGTGTGTTGCAAGTCTAGAATAAATATATTTCCTCACAAAGACAAAGATTTTTATCCCCAAATTGAATATGATTTTCCTAATATTGCAATCATGTGAACACAAGTCAACCAAAAATTTGGTGTTTGCAAATTCACTTATAAGGGCGGGTTCACGGCGGCTTCATTTATCAGCATTGATTCATTCGACTCTGCTCTGAGGGAAGAATTTCCTCCATCTGGTTTCTTCCAGTGTCTGCTTCTGTCCCCTTTATGCCTGTTTCCTTTGCCATAATCTATTTTATTCGGCCAACTTAAAAGATCACAGTGCCTCTTCCCTCTGACCCTTTGTCTTCCCGTTTCTCTAACACACACTTTTGTCTTTCAATAAAGTCTTGGCCTGCTCAACTGTATCCCTGGAGTGTCAAGCCAGAGTTTCTTGTTATTTTTTTCCAGTTATTTCTTCCAAAATATATCACACGTTACTTGATTCTTGAGGCTTACATCATCCTCTTTTATCTCTAGCAAGGAGCGACTGCAAATATGCCTCTTGGACTGATTCTTTGGTTATTTAATAACCAAAATTCCCACAGCGTAATTCCCAGGAGCCCACGCTGATTTATCTTTTGAATTTTTTTCTGACAATAGGACGTTACTGAAACAATTCTATGATGTCTGTATTTCATGGCTTCAGATAGAATTTCCCTTTCTTCCTTCAGACTCCTAGTCTTTACTTAGATCTAAAAGGTCTGAGGTAGGACTTGAAAGAAAATAATCTTTCATATCACAATGACATAAAAACCTTAAACTATTCTTTATCTGCGCTTGGCCTTGGTTTCTTTGTTCTCTTTGCCCAAGCATCATTTTTTCCATCTCCAGGGTCGTTTTATATCATTTCTTCTTCTCCCAAGTTGTTTTAGCCAAGGTGAAGTCTCTCTCTGTATCTTATTGTTCTTCCCTTTTTACATCTAAAACATGGAGAATTCTGCCATTGTTTATCATGGTATTGCTAAATGGCTCTCTCCTTTGTCTGTTTGTCTGTTTCTCTTGATCTTTCTGTCTCTGTCTCTGTATATGTATGTGTGAGAGAGAAAGAAATAGAGAGAGCTAGGCAGTCGGTATCTCCACTATATCTGACTCACTGTGCAGTTAAATACTGGGAATGTAGCTATTACTAAATAGATGACTGAGATATTATTAAATTAGGCCTTTATCCATACAGTTATCATTTATTGAGTACCTAATCAATGTTGCTAATTCTCCTGGTGTTTTGTTTATTTGTTTTGTTTTGTTTTGCCAACTCATTGGAGTTATCTGGGAAGAGGGACTTCAGTTGAGAAACTGCCTCCATTAGACGAGCCTGTGGGACATTTTCTTGGTCAATTATTGATGTGAGAAGACCAAGCTCACCATGAGTAGTATCACCCAAGGGCAAGTGGTCCTGAGTTATATAAAAAAGCAAGCTGAGCAAGCCACAAGGAGCAAGCTAGTAAGCAGCATTCCTCCATGGCTTCTGTTTCAGTTCCTACTATAGGTTCCTGCCTTGAGTTCCTTCCCTGACTTCCTTTGGTGTGGACTGTGACGTAGAAGTATAAGCCAGCCGGGCGATGGTGGCACACACCTTTAATCCCAGCACTTGGGAGGCAGAGGCAGGCAGATTTCTGAGTTCGAGGCCAGCCTGGTCTACAGAGTGAGTTCCAGGACAGCCAGGGCTACACAGAGAAACCTTGTCTCGAAAAACAAAAACAAAAGAAAAGAAAAAAGAAGTATAAGCCAAACAAACCCTTTCTTTTCCAACTTGCTTTAAGCTGTAGTGTTTCAGCACAGCAACAGAAAGATAACGACTAGATCAATTATACTACCTGTTAGATAAACAGAGATCAACTAAGGACCCCAGGTCCCTACAGTCTTCACTTCAAAGAAGGAACGGATGACTCAAAAGAGTAGGTAGCTACAATATGAAATATAGAGTCTACGAGGTGTGTTGGCTCCCACCTTTAATCCAAGTATTCAAAAGGCAGAGGCAGGCAGAGCTCTGTGACTTAAGATTAGACTTAAGATCTTGTCTACACAATGAAGCCTAAGAAGAAAGAAGACCAAAATATGGATGTTTCAGTGCTTCTTAGAAGGGTGAGCAAAACACTCACAGGAGGAAATAAGACAGAGTGTAGGGCAGAGACTGAAGGAAAGGCCATCCAGAAACTGCCCCACCTGGGGATCCATCCCATACACAGCCACCAAACCTGGACTTTATTGTGGATGCCAGGAAGTGCTTGCTGATGGAAGCCTGATATGGCTGTCTTCTAAGGGGCTCTGCTAGAGCCTGACAAATACAGAGGAGAAAACTGGCACCCAACCATTGGACTGAGCTCGGAGGTCCCAGATGGAGCAGTTGGAGAAGGGATTGAAGGGGCTGAGGGGGTTTGCAGCCGCATGTGGGGAACAACAGTGTCAACAGGCCAGACACCCCCCCCCCCCCGAGCTCCCGGGCACTGGACCACCAACCAAAGACTACACATGGGGCGACCCATGACGCTGGCCACATATGTGCCAGAAGATGGCTCTGTTGGACTTCAGTGGGAGGAGAGGCCCTCGAGCCTGAGGGTGTTCAGTGCCCCAGTGTAGGGAAATGCCAGAGCAGATAGGTGGGTGAGGGAGCATCCTCATAGAGGCAGGGGGAGGAGGGATGGGATAGGGGCTTTCCGAAGGGGAGACCTGGAAAGGGAAAAGCATTTGAAATAAATAAATAAATAAATAAATAAATAAATAAATAAATAAATAAATATACAAGGGTGGGGGAGGGGAAAGACCTGGTTTACAGACCGAGTTTCAGGACAACCAGGAATATATAGTGAGGCTGTCTCAAAATAAATGCATAACATTCATAAGAGGGATACAATTATAAAAGAAGAACCCCTGAATTCATGGTAAATTGTCGGGGCTGGGGGAGAAGAAGAGCATGGAAAGAGGATGAAAGCCCTGGCCGGACACCAAGCAATGAAAGAGTAACAGGGGTACTGGGCTTTTATAAAAAGGTCGGGTTGATGGATGCCATTCCTCGAACCTGAAAGAAGAGCACGGAGAAATAGCTCCAGGGTGAAGCCCAGATGATGGCAAGAAGCGCACACAAGGGATCGTTTATCACCTGTGGAAAGCGTGCCCTTTGTCCGGCCTTGCTATCAGTCAGTGGCTTGAGCCCCTAGGCCCTTGAGGAGCTCTGGAGAAGTGGCGACAGCCTCTGTCTGCGCGCATCAGGCTCCTAGTTCCCATTGAGTTCAGAATGTACCCTCAGTCTCACACTCACCTCTTAAAGTCATCCCAAAACGCCACTGCCAGATTCGTCAGATTCTAGTGTTTTCTCTTACACATCTGGGCTTTTATTCTCTTCCGTGTTTGGTTACCTCTTAAACCCCGAGGGAATTGGCACAGCATAACCTCAATGAATCACTGCTGTTTTTCCCATTTCTCCCTTAGGCTACTGCTTAGCTCCTATGGCCTCTCTGTGTTCTTGCTTGAGCGATTCCTCTCACAATGCTGTAATCATTTCCCGTTTGTTCCGTCTTCCAGGCATGCCCCATTGTTAACTTGTTAATTAGTTAGTCTCCACTGCCTTTTCACCTTATCGATAATTCTGTTGTATTGATAGTTGGTATAGCTCTTAGATAAAAGTCCTCTAATACAAAAAGTTTATTCTGTAATGGCATACTGAGCCAGCTCTCTGCTCCAGTGTTTTACATATTTATTGTGTTAGGCTGACAAAAATCCTTGCTTCTCAATGCTCAGAACCTTATCCTGACCACCTGGAGAAGTGTTACAGAAGCAATCAAACAGACACCGAACTCGTGACTGTTAAAAAAGAAATCCGACTAGCCATCTCTTCCCTTCCCGGTTTACCATAGAAGCTTCTTAACTATTTTAAGTTACAATGTAGCAATATTTTCAAGGAAGGTGACAATTTATATTTCATTTCTATTTTACATGGACTAGGTGGCTGGTTACTAAGTTACAGAATAAACCTTTAATATTAGAGGACTATTGATACCAATTGACATCAATACAGTTCTTTAAGACGTGCTTCATCTAACCTTAATCTTTTCCTTGAGGAGAATAGCAAGAAAGCTTAAAATACTTTTAAAAATTATTTTAGTGCTATTATCAATAGTTGTTAAATGTCAATAAAACGGTTTTTTTGGGGGGAGGGGCAGCAGTAAACTTTATAGTTCAGAGATACAAAGACTTCATTTAACGAGACAGAGACCTGGGTAGTTTGGAGCAGGTATGGGTTGGTTTGGACTTATTTAGATTCACTTCTTCAAGGTTAATTTATTAAATGCCATTTTTCCATATAACAAGAACCTACCCATCCACCCACCCACCCCCCAAAATCCATGTAAAATATCACAAGGACATGCTAAACTTTTTCTAGTCTAAATAGATGGTATGACCTATTCTAGTCCCATTCAACTAGACTTGAGACTCTGAAATGTGGAAACTGGGAAAGAAAACATATATTATCCCTCCAAATCCAATCAGGTTTTTGGGTAGTTTTCATATAAAATAAACTTGGCTCTGCAAGAGATTCTGTGGTCGATAATGCATACTTTCAGTAAGAATTTTAATCATTTTTAACCAATTGTTCTTTTTGCTTTGCAATAACCCTAAAGCTCGGCCAGAAACCGGAGCTTCTGAAGCTATGAGCCAGGGCTTCTGGCCATCTTGTTGTCTCTGAGATACTTCCCTTCAGATAGCGTAACCCTCGGGTGACCTGCTTCCTCTGACCAGCAGGACAGGATGGTCTCGCCATGACTGATGTCTAAGAATCTTCTGCTATGTCAGAGGCCCTGAACTACCCAAGTTTCCACCACCATGTGTCACTGACCTTCTGTCAAAGCAAGTCTCCAGTCTGATCCAGCATTGTGCTGCTTTCTGAAAGATAATTGCTTATTATTGTAATTTCTTGTGAAATCTGGTTAATATTATTTCAGCTCATAAATTGCACATAAATGTGTGCTATCACGGACTCTTTCTTTTTACCCCCATGCTATCGCTTCACAAAGAGAATATCTGACTTCCCTGAAAATTCCAAATGCCCTTTGTCCCGTGTCCTGACACAATCGATTGTTTCTCATAGGCAACTCTACACTAGGAAAATTTAATGTCGTGAATGTGAAATGTCTGGATTTTCAAACTCTCTAAAATGTAGTCTAATGGGATTCTAAAACAGAAGCTCTATGGAAACAAAAGATATTTTATGATGCTTATCACAATGCCTAATTCCAAGGATCCTATCTGGCTGAGAATTAATCTGGCAGTAGGTACTTGGTAACAAGCATGAAGCCATAGGCTCAAACTCCATCACAGAATAATGTGCAATGATAACATTGCAATGATTTTGTATGGATTTTTATGTCTGTTAATTATTAATATTGTCACATTCTTTTTAAGCCTTACAGAACATAGTCTAGACCTTATATATACTAGTAGCCTTTAAATTTGTATTGTGACTTCTTCACTCATTGTAGTGTCGTGGAAAACAAATTTACTTGAATATGTGTTTTTCTTGTGTTTTAGTGATACAGGCCTGGGCTTTCTGTTCCCCACACAGAGATTTCCAAGCTCGTGGAAACTCACGCAGCTGCCGTGAATGTGCGTGTAAAAAAAGTACTCTGGGCGGCCTTCCAGTTAAACATCTTTGGAATGACTTGAAGAGTCAGCCCACACCACCCCCTAGAGGTTTCCTGTGTGTGTTGAGTGGCCTAAGTCTCTTGATGTGAAATGACCAGAGCCCTGACCTCTGTGCGGATCTATGGGAAAGAATTTAAAACTGGACAGCAAGTCAGATTCAGAAGTACACAGACTCTGTGGGCTTAGGGGCTCTCTGAATGATGCCAAACTGGAGGAAAGAACAGCAGATCACTGAATGAAGACATGTTTAAATGGAGGAGCAGACACAGTGGGTGTGTGCCCCGTCATGGGGACAGAGCCTGGCTTGATATCCAGATGGAGAGAAAGAGAAGTTCTAAGCAGTAACAACCATGTATTAGGGTCAGCTGCTCTTCACTGGCACGCACTGAGGAAAGGCACAAGGATGCAGGGGGAGAGCATCAGGTGAGGAGGCAGCGCCTTGAGTTATGCACAAGACCCTCCTATGCTCTCTAAAACCTCAGGGAGGTGAGTCAAAACAGCGCTCAGTGCGCTGATTCCCACCCCATCCCACCTCTATTCCATACACGCAATATAAGTGGCAGGAGTAAGAAACAATGCACTGATAAACAGGAAGTCGTGTGTTAAGTTATTTAAGGATGTGATAAGTTTTTGAACTTTTTAGATTGATCTGTAACCATTGTAGACACTCATAAAATATAATGTGATATTTTGATACGTGTTATAAGAAAGGGCCAAAACTTAAATATTCAATCATCAATTCAGCTAGGAACAGCTTTTCCAATTAAAGCACACACTCAGGTAAAAATAGAATGACATATATCTGAAAGCCTCTATGTCTTTATGCTTGGGAAGAACAGTGAACATATGTGGTGTTAAGTATGTAAGTATGAAGTATGCCAATACTGAAAGAAGAAGTGTCATATGACTCTATCTATGTTAAAAAGGTATATCTTAGGGAACATAATAATTTAGGCCTTTTAGCATAAGTGCACTGAAATGGTTTGTCAACAAGAGAACGCATGTCTGCTGCCTAGACTCTAGGCACAAAATGTTTTCTCTGAGTTCCAAAATGGCAGGAAGGGCAGACTCTGAAAGTATGAGGCTTGGCGCTGTGGGCACAAGAATAAGAACTATTGGATTGGTACATTCTGCATATTTTTGCATTTGCTCAAGAAGCTGAAGAGATTTGCAGCCCCACAGGAGGAACAACAATATGAACTAACCCTTACCCCCAGAGCTCCCAGGAACTAAACTACCTACTACAAAGAGTACACGTGGTGGGACTCATGGCTCCAGCTGCATATGTAGCAGAGGATGGCCTAGTCTGTCATCAATGGGAGGAGAGGCCCTTGGTCCTGAGAAGGCTCTATGCCCCAGTGTAGGGGAATGCCAGGGCCAGGAAGCAGGAGTGGGTGGGTTGGTGAGCAGGGGTAGGAGGAGGGGTTTTTCAGAGGGGAAACCAGGAAAGGGGATAACATTTGAAATGTAAATAAAGAAAATATCCAATAAAAAAAAAAGTTGTTCTTCACAATATCCCTATGGCTCATATCGCATTCTATTTTATAGATGAGAAAATCAAGGCACAGGAAAGCTCAAGAGTTTGCCCCGAGATATGTAAGTAGGAGGAGGCAGGACAGAGTTTCCCCTCTATGTCCCCTGTGGACCGGTTTTGTCCTCAGTCCCCTGAGATGACACCTCCCCAGCTCTTCCCAAGCGTCCTTCCAAGCACCTCCCAGCATGTGTGAAGTTGAAAATTAAAATAAGAACAACAGAAGATATAAACTTTGCCTAAGTTTTCCCTCTGTTCTTACGGAATTTCATAAAAAAAGAAAGAATTGAGGTTTACTAATCTCTGATCCTGCTAAATACAACCTGATAAAGAAATTAGCCAGTATAATTGTGTGTGACTGCAATAAAGAATACTGTTCTCTGTTGTGATAAAAATTCCCTGACAAAATCAACTTAAGGGGAAAAAATGAATTTATTTTAAATAGCTCGCTGTTCCAGCTCATAATGTATTGTTGGAAACTCAAACGGGCAGGAGCTTCAGCTAGGAGGTTACATGATACCCACCGTCAAGAAGCAGAGAGGAATAAGTTAATGTACGCATCATTACACTCACCTCCCTCTCTCCACTTGTAAAAAGTTCAGGATCTCCTGCCTATGGAATGGAGCTACCCATAGTGAGAATGTCTTCCTGCTTTAATTAACGGAATCAAGATAGTACATCACAAATATTCTTAGAGGCCTTTCCCCCATTGTATCAAGTTGACAGTTAAAACTAACAACCACGGGTACATTTAGTAATAACGAATCAATAAATTTCACTGTTGAAAATTGACGCTGAGCATTATTATACATTCTTTGGCCATTCACGTGCCATAAAAATTAGACAAGAAAGTGGAAATGAGGGGAAGTAGAGGGTGCCATATAATGGATATAACTAAGATTTATCATACCCACAGAAAAGTAACTGGCCTGAGTTATTTGAAAAACAATGTACGAACAAATCAGAATTTGAGTAAGAAAACTTTACACCATGCTTCCACTGCAAAGGAGCTCTCCACTCTGACCTTAGCCAAAGCCGAGCAAATGTCACCTGCAGCCTGACGGGCTTTGCCTTGTCACCAGTGTCACTTGAAGTCCTGTGACTGTGATACACTTTCTGTAAGACCAATAAAGTCATAGAACTGCCTCTTGCCTGGCCAATGCAGAGCAAACTTCACCCTGAAACTGAAGGGCTTTTCCTTGCCACAAGGACAACTTGAAGTCTTGTGGGTGTCATACAAAATAGCAAACCTGTTTAATGCTAGGATCAACTCTGTATTGCTCGCTCCGGTGCTGTTTCCTCAATATCTATAGGAATAACTAGTATCATATTTCCAAATGTTTTGTTGTGACTACTGAACTTAGTATCTCATCCCGATGGTTTGCACAAATAGTGTTATAGTTACAAGGGCTTATTAAATGTATATGGGGAAAAGTATTAATGAATTAAATAAAAGAATGAGATGCTTTTTAATTGCAAAAAAATTACTGTTTTACTAAATCAAGGATTTATAATATTGAGACAGTAAATTGACTTGTAGCATTCAGTCAAACAACAATATATAGATGATAAAGAAATAGACCTAAACCTGAGTGTATCTCATAAATGAAGCTGCAATACTAAAGAAAGTAGCCAAGAAAAATTTGAAACAATTACATCTGAGAATTTCTTACAAGTTAATTCCACACACCACACTACAGTTCCTAGGTACTCAGAGAGCACTGCTCAAAATAAATACCAAGGCAAAGTGACCAGCACTACACCTGCACATTCCTGTCAATTAAATTATATTTTAGGCCTCAGAGACAACATAACAGATGTGAAAGATTAGGACTAGATATTGAAGAACTCCATTCTCATGCCACAGTGAAATCAAACTAGAAAGGAATAAAAGACTATCAGAAATGTTAACATTCTATTTTTTCAACTTTTAATTTTACAACATTTTTAAGCTTGCAACAGTTTTTATCCATACGACATTAGACTGGCCTCCAACCGGCTGTGTGGTCAAAGATACTTCATCTCCTGGTTCCCCTGCCTCTACCTCCCCAAGGGCTGGAATTATGCGCATCACACCACCAGGTCTGCTTCCAAGATACACATAAATTGAACAGTGCACTTTTAAATAACACACAGGTCAGAGGGAAAAAATCTTGATGGAATTTTTTTTAAAATGATAAATAAAATGAATATAAATGAAAAGGCATGACTGATCAAACTGTGAGGAATTCAGGAAAAGCAGTACTTACAGAAGAATTTTGCCACTGAGTTTATAGACTAAGACAGAGAAGATACTGAAAGCCTCTACCTTAGGGAACACACTTTTATCTCAAAAGCCAGAGCCAGAAGACCTTTTGGCCAACAGCAACACTGTCTAATTCACCACGTGAAGTCTATCACCTTTAGTGCCTATCAGTTTATCATTCCCCAAGAGATGAAACCTATTTCAAGGCTAACAGCCATTGAGGAGGATGTTATCATGTTAGTCCTGTATCCGTGCTGAACAGAGTCTGTATTCCCAAATTTGGTAAAATACTTAATTGGGATGTATTGGCTTACAAATGGATAGCCTTGAAAGAAAAACCACACTGGGCTGTTATCATTTCCCAAAACTCATCAGAATACTCAGGGAGTAAGATAAGGTAAAGAAAATGCCAATACCCAGTATTGGTTTTTGTTTTTCTTTGCCAACATAGACAGCTACGAAAAACAATCTACAACTCACCTCCATTTTGTGCAATGAAAGTTGATCTTTGTTTCTGGAGGATCACTTTTTTTAAAAAAATCAAATTAATGGGACAACAATCAAACGTGGTGGTTGATAGGTAGGTACGTAGACATTCTGCCACCAGACTTCACAGATGTGTGGCTCTATCAAAGCATTTATTCACCCCAAAATGTTACTGAAGTTGATTTCTGATTCCATTGTGTTGCTACAAATATTATACTAGTAATATCTTAATTATTGGGCATAGTTTTTTTTTTCTTAATCTTAAAAGCCAAAAGCTGGCTACTACCTTTCTGTGACCAGTGACTCATGCTACTAAGCACTTATCATTAGCTATTTTCATTATCCTTTCTTTTCACAGATAAATTGACAACTACATCTTCTTACTGGTGCCATCCAAGATCTAAAGTGCACGTTCCATTCACCACAACTCAAGTCCGCGGTACAACCATATGTCCACAGCCACTGTGAGAATCCTTCCCGCTGCACTTAGAGGAAGACCAATGCCTGCTTCTATGTATTCATCTGAGAGATGGTTTCAACTAGATCCAGCCAGAAGATGAGAGAATCCTCCTCTAAAATGAAGGTTTGTTTTTAGAAGAATCAAATTTCTAATCTATAACTCATGGAATAAATAATTGTTATCTCTAGAGTCACCATTAAGCCTTGTTCCTTTCTGTCCCGGTGGGTGTCCGGCTTGTCTTTCTATAAATGTTTAAATGACAAAGTTGTAAAACAAACGAAATAACAGTAAGGGCGAAAATAAAGGAAAAAGGGGAAACTCTTGCCAGAGAGCGGAAAGAGCAAGAAAGTCATCAATTTAAAATGTCAAAACTGGGAAATCAAAGGAAAAGCAGTTCTGCTGAATATAATCCAGGCCCGGACGAACATCGCAGGAAGGGGGAAACCGATAAACCCGCAGGCAGGCTCAGAGCATGTGTTAGCCCTTACCTCGGGCTGATGTGTTTACAAGAAACGCACGAGTCTGCGTTAGTTCCTAATTAGGTTAGGATGGCTGCCAACGCAAGTAGTCGTTTCTGAGATGCAAGGTTATGGTTACAAATGGATATCAAAGCCTTGACACTTAAGTGGCCATAGCAAGAGCTGCCAAATGAAGCTACGTAATTGGTCCCCTAAGATTGGAGCAGCAACTCGAGTTTCATCTCTCTCTCTGGAGCCCCCTTCCTTCACAGCACCACGGCAGGCAAAAAATGGTACAATGTCAACTCAGGAAATTTGTTCACAATGTTCTCATGGACTGCAATGAAGGCTAAAAGTTAAAACACGTAGTTTTAAAAGAATTATGAATATTATTGTGTTATTTACTTCTAGTACTTGTCTGATTAGAACATCCTTTAATGCAAGTTTCTTTGTGAATCTCTTGTCTATCTGGGAGAAAAAAATAATTAACTTCAAATTAACCATAATTATACAGAGTGAGGACCATTTTTCTCCACACAAGCCACTCTGAGAAATAAAATTATTGATTCAGTTCTCCGTAAGAAATTGTTCTTTCTGTGTCACTTGTTCTTATCAACTGGGTGAGTAAATAATTATAGCACATTTGGTATTGTCATCAATGGCACCGTCCCCAGTGAATGGTACAGATGGAATTCTTACAGGTCACAAATCTAAAGTCAATGTGTTTTGTAATCCAACAACATGTCATCAAAAGGCTCAAAAGAGTCCATTTTTACACCACACTGCCAAGGGGGAAACAAGAAAGGCTCGGAGCATCTGGAAAATAGAAAAATCCTCTTGAAACACTCTGGCCAATTAGCACATTAATTTTATGTGAGTATCATCTTTCTACCGTCTAATTTTCCTAGTGCCGTGCTCTTTATTTAGTGACCTCTAAGGATATTTGTTGAAAATACCATTTGTTATTCATGAAACCTCTTTCTCTTCTGTAGGACTCTGGGCTGGGCCAAGACGAAGAACACAGACTAGCACTCAAACTCAGCATACCACCCTCAATACTCTGAAATACTCTCAAGGTACCACTACACAGGAACCTTCTCTCATGGTTACACTGTCAACTGTATGTGTATATATATATATATGCTTGTGGCCAAGGAACACATCTGTTTAAATGATATAAAGAACCAGCCAAAGCCAAGGGTATTTCTCTGAACTCAATGTCACAATTCCCAAGAAGAGATACAGGGAAGTACTCAGTGTTGGGACTGAAGGAGATGACTTAGGATCCCTTTTCAGTCTAGCATACTGGTTGTCAGTGAGGGGTTAGGCAGAAAGATTTGGCAGTATCTAAAGGTACTGTTGGTCATCACAACTGGGGGAAGAGGTACCACTGGCTCCTAGAACATTGTTGAGCTGTGCACAACCCAGCCAGCCATCACCTCAAAGAAAAAGACAACAGAAATAAAAACCATTTGGTCCAATAAGTAACGCCCATAAATATGGGTAGAAACCTCTTAGAGCTATGAGACTGTGGTGCAGTGGTTTTACTTCACACACATCTCTACAGCATCCGAAGCCTTGAAGCCTTAACCTAGCACTGATGATAAAGTAGCCCACACGTACAGATGTTCTTTATATGGGCTGTTATCCTTAGCTCTCTGTAAGGCCCCCATCTCCCAACAGCCAGTCAGGAAAAAACTGCTGTTACCCCTTCAGAGTTTGGAACACTGACGGATAGGAAGGTTGAAACGAAAACACAAAAAGTGGGGTGCAAACCTGATTTGAGAAACTGTAGAATTAAACCCCAAATCCACACCTCTTCTCCAAATTAGGGGCTAAGGAGAAAAGCGAAAATTCTAAGAAGATAACATAGTTTTTTGTTTGTTTGTTTGTTTAGTTAGTTAGTTGGATTTTTCTTTTTAATGCACTATAAAAAGGAACACATTTTTCCCCCCTCAGGTTTTCCTAGTTGAGTTGGCCTCTGTGGGATCACTCCTAGCCTCACTTCTTAGAGACAGGTGGGCCTCTTTTGTCCTAAGCACGAGCTGTAACTAGCACCGACCCAAGCTTCATACAGTGAGTGAGCCCAATTTCTACCTCTATGTAATTTTCCTACCCTCATTTTACAGTTCAAAGATCTGTTTCTAAATTATTTCAAAATTCACTCATGTCTTATAAAATAACTACTATTTTCTATACAATCGTGAAACAAGAGCTTGAGGCCTCATCAATGTTCAATGGGCAGGGGAGCAGAGACCAACCTGTTACTCCAATCGCATCACTTTGTTCACTTTGTGTGAGACCAGCTTAGAAGGACTCTAAACAAGCTTTGGCAATGCGATCCTGCATAGGCCAACCAGAACATCAGGGTGAGACGACAGCACCTCTGATATTTAAGGAACACATACAAACATGACTGTGATTTGAAGGAACACAGGGCAAATTGTTGCCATCTGTGACTGAAGAGTGCCCGTAGACATGGTAAGGAGGCAGAATTAAGGGAGTAGGACCCTGTAGATAACAGAGGAAAACAGAAAAGTGTCGGGGCTGAAGAAATAGCTCAGCCGTTACAAGCACTTCCTGCCCTTGCAGAGACCCTGAGTTTGGTTCCCAGAACCCCACACCAAGCAACTCAAAATCACTTGTAACTCCAGCTCCAGGGGATCGGACACCCTCCTCTAGCTTCTACAGACACTTGAGTGGGAACCCAGACTCATCCGAATACTTAGAAAGGAAACAAATCTCTTTAAAAGGGGTCAAAAGGTGTTCTTCATGGAGAAGCAGGACACGGGATGGATCCTGAACAAGGTGGTAAAAGCATCCATACAAAGTAAGGAATAGAAAGTCCTACACCCCAGCAGGGCTTCTCTTTAACGTTGTCTGTCTGTCTGTCTGTCTGTCTGTCTGTCTGTCTGTCTGTTGTTGTTGTTGTTGTTGTCGTCATTATATTAAAAACACAATGGTGGTAAATTTTGGTGTTATGTAAGAGTTATGTAAAAGGGGTGGGGGAGGCTTCTAAGATTGGAAATAGATGAGAGAAGTGTTTCTAAAACGCAAAGCTCCTCCTGTCCCCAAGTGGCTTCACACTGCTCTGTGAAGTCCTGACTCCCCCATCATGCATTGCGCAGTCTTCTAGCTGCTTCTTCCTTACACAGCAGCACATTTGTCCTTAGTCACCCTTCATCTTTAGTGTTTGAATCTCACGAAAGCACGCTAGACCGTGCTCACATTTTCACCCCCAGGGCATAAAGTGGCATTTGATACATAACAGGTACCTCAGAGGACACAATAAATAGCGCAATGTCCCAAGGACGGGGTATTCAAGGAAGTATACATCAACCACTTCAAAATTGTTTAGTAATGGCTTAAATGAGGCAGTATAAGGCTCAGTAATATTTTTTAATGACGTAGAATGAAAAGGTTAACCAAATATGTTACACAACAACTAAAACTTTAAAAATATACCTCTGTTGGGCCAAAGCTAACCTGATTCAATTCATCAGAAATAAATATAAAATCCTTCACTTAGGTTCAAGCATTCAGTTGCCCAAACTTGGCTGAATTTGTCTTGGTTTAGTAGTCTTTTTATGTGAGTAAACCTCAGAGATTTTACTGACAGAAAATTTAATGTGGGTCAAGGGTATGCTTTGGCTGTTGGAAAAGAATCAGAAAGTGATGGGAGGTGGTGATCCAATACATAAGACAATAGGAGAGGACCTGCACAGTCCAGAGCATCATATCTGTACCTGGTACTCAATACGGAGCCAGGTATAATTGATGGTGATCTGTATATTGATGGATACTGTGTTTTAAATGAATAGAAGCAAACTGGGGCTTCAGAACAAGATGTCTGCCAACTGGAAAAAGGGTCCAGAAACCAAACACTGTGTCCTCATGGTCAGCTGGAAACCCTAGGAATAAAGACTGGAGAAGGAAAAGGGGAGGGGGCTCGCTTTGAATATTTTGATGACGGAATGAAGAAATGTGCACATCTGCCTCAAAACCCCCCTGCCTATGACCCACTGGCCTCTATTTTTATTTAATCACTAAGTATTTCCATTAGCTATGATATGGAACCATGACTCCTATGCCCACTAAGAGAAAGGACACTGATTTAGGAAGACAGCTGTGTTGGTGTCTGGTTAATTGAGGGTGACCTCACCCTGGCTTTGAGTACAGATATTTCTGCGACTGTCCATTCCCTGTTTCTGCAGCATGACTTCGCCACCATGCCCTGTCCCTCTCCGGCATGATGTTATCTTTCATTTTTTCTCTCACCTAGATTCCTGGGTACGATTCGTTTGCATGTTTCTTGTCACTATCCCAAGACAGACATTACTCTGATGACCTCCCCCATGGGTCCTTGTTCCCCCTACAGACTGCCTTTCAGCTTGTTCTTTCTGATCTCTAAGCTCTTGTACTCTCTGAGTGGATTTCTCAGTGCCCTCCTATGCTGATAACTATGCGGCTCAGAGGGCACAAGAAGATGGCTCTGTTAGCTTGTCACCTAAGCAGGAGGACTTGAATTTGACCCACAGCCCTCATGTCAAAACTCTAGGCATGGCGGTATATGCCAGAACTTGGAGGGTTAACCCAGGCTGCCCTGGGGCTAACCAAGTTGGTAATCTTCAGGTTCAATGCAAATGCATGCACACACTCACACATGCATGCGCATACTCACACATGAACATGCACACACTCACGCCTGCATGCACACACTCACACATGTATGCACACACTCACACATGAAGGTGCACACACACATGCATTCACATACATAATTAGATAAAGATAATTTTTTTCACTCAGCTACTCATGGAACATGTTTCTAACAATCTGAACTTTAAAAAGTAAAAAGGCAATAGACTGCCCTGTGAGAAGGGACTTTCACCTTCGTCAGGAACTCACATGGAACTTGGAAAAAAACTGTTCTTAAATGACTTGGTTGACATGGGGGGGCAGCTTCTGTATTTTTAGTGGACTGGACTGGAACAATTCTAAGGTCGTTTTGAGAGACTAGGCCACAAGCTAATAAGATAACTGGTTCTTCCTCACCCTCCTGACCTGGAATGAGCCCAAGTCAGCTTAAAACAAAGGTTGTCGCTTCTCTTGTTTTTTCTTGGTTTTGTTTTGTTTTGTTTTGTCCTGTCAGCAGGCCCCTTGCTGAAGAACTGGTTCAACAAGCTCAAGGCAGGATCAGAGCCTTGAGCCAATCAACCATCTTATCTTTCTTCAACCTGACCAACCCTAAATTAAAGGGCAAAAACTCTTCAGAAATTTAAAAAGCAACCCAGCCCTTGAGAAGAGACTAGCTTGCTCAGCTCCCCAAATCCCTGGCCCCTCTGCTTTTCAGTCTTTCTATGGATTCACTGCACGTCTAAGCTTCCTCCTCTCCCAATGAATGTCTTTCCTCACCTGTGGACTCTGTGTTCTGCTATTTTCGGTGTTCCAGATTTCTCCATTGCCACTTGTTGTGTTTGAATTTTTTTTCCTTACCTTTTAATTCAATGTAATCAGAGGCCCCAGACTGTATCGTTGTCAATACAGTGATATTCAACCAGGGAGTGTGGGGAGACAAAGAAAACTAAGACCGGAAAAGTATATCGACGTTTAACAAGGGTTCACACCCAGGAAGTGTCAGAGTCAGATGAGAACACAGGTTTCCCATGTCACCGAGCTCTTGCCATCCCTCCACAATGTCTACCGTATGGTCAGGGCCTCAAGTGACTCACAAACCTCATGGAAAACGTTCTTTATTCAAGTAAACACACATGACTTAGAAACAAAGGTAAAACAAGAACAGAATGCAAGATGGAATCGCTCTCCTATGAAGACACTGCCACCCACAACCTGGGAAGAAGTCTAGCTCTGAGTAAATATTTATCTGTTGCCACACAGCCACCGTCTGAGAGACTTACTTCACAAGTGACATCTCAAGAGACACCGAAAACACAGTGTAAAAGCAACCGTGTGGTGAGGGAAATGACTTCAACATAAGGCAAAGTTTACTAAACTGGCACGGGAAGCTTTGGAAACAGGCAACCTTATGTCTGAGATCTGCTTCCCACCCCTTGTCATCTCTGAAGTTCCTCCCCCTTTTAATTTCATTTATAAAACAGGGAAAGCGATATCTACCATGTGGAGTATGAAGATCAAAATCATGCCACTTCAAGCCCTAATCCCCTGATCGTCTCATGAGAAGACTTCAGGGATAGTGGCTGAACCCCTAAAAGTGGTTCTAACATGGAGACAAATGAGCAGGAAATTCATAAGACCAGGTACGTTGGGAAAGGAAGATCAGGACGCTGTTGGTGTAAAAACAGTGGTGACAGTCACATGTAGTGTACCAAGTACACGGCAGTAGTCTTCTAGGGAACAAAGTCACATATTTTATTATGGTTCTCTGTCCAGTAAGAAAACCCCTTTGAGGGCAAAGATCAAAAGCTCAAGTGACAACACATGCAGTCAGGATGTGGAGCAAGGGGCACACTTCTTCATTGCTGGTGGGAGTGTGTAAACTTGTACAACCACTTTGGAAATCAATTTGGAAGTTTCTCAGAAAACTGGGAGTAGTTCTAGCTCAAGACCCAGCTATTCCACTCCTGGGCACATACTCAAAAGATGTTCTAACATCCCACCCACAAAGACACTTGCTTAACTACATTCATAGCAGCTTTATTCATAATAACCCCAAATTGAAAACAGCCCAGATGTCCCTCAGCTGAAGAATGGATAAAGAAAATGTGATACATCTAAATGATGGAATACTATTCAGCTATTTAAAACAAAGACATCATGAATTTTGCAGGCAAATGGATGGAACTTGAGAATATCATCCTGAGTGAGGTAATCCAGTCCTAAAAGAACATGCAAGGTATGTACTCATTTATGAGTGGATATCAGTCACAAAACACAGGTACCATGTTGTACCCCACAGACCCAAAGAAGCTAAACAAGAAGGAAGGCCCAAGTGAGGATGCTTGATTCTCAGTTAGAAGGAAGAATAAAATAGTCGTAAGAGGCAGATAGAGGGAAGGAACTGGGAGGGAGAGGTGATAGGGAGGGGAATGGGGGTTCAGAATCAGGTGTGGAGAGAGACAGGAGAGATGGTCAGATGGTCATGAGAATGAATGGAATCTGCAACTCGGGGCAAGAGGCCATCTGGAGGATGTGCCAGAGACCTGGGAGAAGTGAGATGTCCAAGAATCAATGAAGGTGACCTTGGCTGTGACTCATAGCACTGGGGACATGGAACCTGAAAAGGCTACCTCCTGAAGCCTAGTAGGAGCCACAGAGGATCAATAGAGACACCAACCCACCGACAATACTTTCAACCTAAAATTTATCCTGTTTACAAGAAATGCAGGCACCAGAGATGGAGCAGAGACTGAACGAATGGCCAGCCAATAACCAGCTCAACTTGAGACCCATCCCATAGGCAAGCAGCAACTTCTGACACTATTGATGATACTCTGCTATGCTTGCAGACAGAAGCCTGTTGTCCTCTGAGAGACTCCACCCAGCATCTGATTCAGACAGATGCAGACACCCACAGCCAAACAGTGAATGGAGCTTGGGGACTCTTATGGAAGAATATGAGGAAGGATAGAGGCCCCTAAGGGAATAGGAACTACACAGGAAGACCAACAGAGTCAACTAATCTGGACCCATGGGGTTCTCAGAGATGAATCACGAATCAGAGAACATACATGAGCTGGAGCTAAACCTACCTGCACATACGTAGCAGATGTGCAGCTTGGTCTTCATTTGAGTCCCAAACTAGAGCAGGTGCTATCCCTCATGCTGTTGCCTGTATGTGGGATATGTTCTTCTAGCTGGGCTGCCTTGTCTGGCCTCAATGGGAGAGGAAGAACCTATTGCAGAGACTTGAAGTGCCAGGGTCGGGGAGGGGGGTGGATACCCAGAGGGCCCCCGACACACTCAGAGGAGAAGGGAAGGGGGAATAGGGAAGGAGTGTGGGAGGGGGTAGTGAGCCAGATGTAAAGTGAAGAAGCAAAAAAAATTAAATTAAGAGAAAAAGAAACAATCACCTGACAATAACTTAAGTAAAATGGTATTTAATATAAGACGTTAATTAATTGCAAAATTTTAGATTTTGAAGACTAGATTCTGGACCAGTACTACAGGCTGAATTCTAGAGAAATCTCTAATAAGTGATTCACTGAAAGAAAAAAAATAAAAGAAGGAACACTCCTTTGTAAAATTCCTTAGGATCAATGTCTTACCATCATTCAGTCTTTCCATATGATGTCATATAGGACAAAGAACTTGTATACATCTCTATTCCTCATACTGGATCTGTGTCACAACTTAGTAATGGCTTTATTGAATACATCACTAGACAGATGAATAAATGAATCAATTATGTCAAGAAGCATATCGTGAAAAATGATACATTTGCAGCTCTTCATTGAAAGTACTGCAATGAAAACTTGCATTTTTTCCTAGGGCAAGGGTCAGAAAATGTTATCTGTAAAGGGAGAGTAAATATTTTAGGTTTTGAGAGGTAGTAGTTCTTGTACCTAAACCATTCCTCCCACAAAATGGAAACAGCATATTTCCTGATAAATATTTATTTGCTATGACATAGCCATAACCTAAGGGTCTTGCCTAAAAATTGACATCTCAGAAATAAACAAAACGCAGCACTGTTAGGGAGAATCTGGCTTAAAACAAGGACAGAACCATACACATATGATATGTTAGTATATGCACATATATGTGTGCTAGGCATGTATGTGAACTCATCGTGGTCACTCTTGTGAGAAAGCAGCCTTGAACAGCAAGCACGTACATGCACACACACAAGAGACTGGTATGTCATTGTGATTTGTGAATGGTGAAATTCAAATTTTCTCTAATTTGTGTCATAAGTATTGGGTTTTATTGTTGTTGTTTTTTGTTCAAGGATTTAAGAAACACAAAAACTATCTTTAGCTCACAAGCCACACAAAACAGGCTGTAATTTAAAAGCAACCACACTCAATGAGAGCTCCCCAAAGTATCCAAGGAGCTAAAGAGATCTGCAAGCCTGTAGGTGCAACATTATGAACTAACCAGTACCCTGGATCTCTTGTCTTTAGCTGCATATATATCAAAAGATGGCCTAGTCGGCCATCACTGAAAAGAGAGGCCCATTGGAGAGGCAAACTTTTATCCCAGGGACTTTTGGGATAGCATTGGAAATGTAATTGAGGAAAATACGTAATAAAAATAAATAAATAAATAAATAAATAAATAAAGTGCTAAAACATAAAAAAAAATTGTTTCTGTAAGCAGGGAGTCAAAGGCCTGTCTCTAACATTCCCACATCTCCTGTTATGCAGGGCTAACCTGAATATATGCAGGAAGGGTAACTTATTTTCAGCCTCCCATTGTGCTCCTGATAAGCTTAAATATGATACAAGCAAAAAGACATCATTGCCACTATGGATAAGGAAACGCACCCCGCTTGTGTGTCTATTTCCTTACGTGTCACGTTTATCCCTCTAACCGATCTTTTATGTGAAAACCCAGCGTTCACTCCGTGAATATGCGTTGCGTACCTTCCTGTAAAGGCTGAACCTGAGACTATGTCGTTCCTGTCACTCTCACACACAGAGTTGACATGAACTAACTTGATATTTGCAGAGTTCAGATAAGCATACACGCTGTTATTTATGTTTGTATTCTCTTATCTCAAGCTCTGCCCCTGTATAACTTCAGGGTAGGAAGAAACAGCGTGAAGATTTTTTTGTGAGATACAGACCTCTCTAATCTAGTCAGTTTATGTAAAATGAAAACAAAAATACAAGAATGAGAAAAATATTTAAGTGTCTTTTAAAACCAAAGAAGCAAAATATTTATTTTTCAGTTTTCATATTTCAATATGTAATGGATACAGCACAAACCACTTAATTTACTCTTTTTATTGGTTACTTTATTTACTTACATTTCAGATGTTGTCCCCCTTCCCGGTTCCCCCTCCCAAACCCTCCATCCCACCTCCCCTCCCCCGCCCCCCCCCCTTCTATGAGGATGCTCCCCCTTCCCACCCCCACACTCCTGCCTCCCACCTTGGCATTTCCCTACACTGAGGCATTGAGCCTCCACAGGACCAAGGGCCTCTCCTCCCATTGATGCCCAGCAAGGCCATCCTTTGCTATATGCGGCTGGAGCCATGGGTTCCTCCATGTGTACTCTTTAGTTGGTGGGTGGTTTAGTCCCTGAGAGCTCTGGGTGGTCAGGTTAGTTGATATTGTTGTTCTTCCTATGGGGTTGCAATCTTCTGCTGCTACCTCAATCCTTCCTCTAACTCTTCCACTGGAGTCCCTAGGCTCAGTCCGGTGGTTGGCTGTGAGTATCTGCATCTGTATTGGTCAGGTGCTGGTAGAACCTCTCAGGGAACAGCCATACCAGACTCCGGTCAGCAAGCACTTCTTTGTATCAGCAATAGTGTCAGAGTTTGGTGTCTGGAGGTGGATGGATCCCCAGGTGTAGTGATCTCTAGATGGCTTTTTCTGAGGTTCCTCACAAAATTGGAAATAGATCTATGTGAAGACCCAGCTATACCACTCCTGGGCATAGACCCAAAAAAGATGCTCTAACATATAACAAAGGCATGTTCTCCACTATGTTCATAGCAGCCTTATTTATAATAGCCAGAAGCTGGAAAGAACCCAGATGTCCCTCAACAGAGGAATAGATTCAGAAAATGTGGTACACTTACACAATGGAGTACTAGTTAGCTATTAAAAGCAATGACTTCATGAAATTTGCAGGCAAATGGATGGAACTAGAAAATATCATCCTGAGTGAGGTAACCCAGATTCAAAAAACAAAAACAAAAACAAAAACAAAAACCACATGGAAATGCAGAGGCAAAATTATTGCAGAAATCAGGGAAGATATCAAAAAAAAAACAAAAACAAAAACAAAAACAAAAACAAAAACAAAATGGGCCTTGCCCATGAAAGAGCCTAGTATAATATGAAGATAGAATTTCAGTTTTACAGAAAAAGGACAAGAGCTCAACTTTCTAGCCATGTCTACAACGTGACTGCTCAACACCCGTGATAGCAAAGCTCCTTCCTTCACCACATAAACACAGGTTGCTATTATCCTTACCAACAAACAAAACAAAACAAAACAAAACAAAATGCCCTGTAAATTCTGTTTTAAATTGAAAAAATAAGCAATTGCAAGTTGTGTGGAATAAAATTAATTTCTAAACTATATTTAATTTCTACATTGCCAAAATTCACCCCCTTAGTAAAAACATGTCTTCTAAACCATTTCATTGAATACATGCACTTTCATGTGTTCATGTGACTCTGCCTCCGTGTCAGAAACCCATGAACCAGGAGTTAGGGTTCCTGCTACCGTCTCAAGGGTGGCCTGGGCAAGCGTCATTCTTCCCCATTCCTTCCCATATTTGATTTCTTGTCTTACAAAACGGAACCACAGAAATCACTAAGGGAGGTGTGTGTGTGTGTGTATGTGTGTGTGTGTGTGTGTGTGTGTGTGTGTGTGTATGCATGTGTGTGTGTGACTGTGTGTATGTGAGTGAATGTGTGTGTGACTGTGTGTATGCATGTGTGTGTGTGTGACTGTGTGTATGTGTGTGAATGTGTGTGAATGTGTATATATGTGTGTGCATGTGTGTATGTGTGTGTGACTGTGCGTGACTGTGTGTGCTAATGTGTGTCACTGTGTATATGTGTATGTGTGTGTGTGTGTGTCTGTGAGAGAGACAGAGACAGAGAGAGACAGAGAGACACCACAAAAATCCACACACAGAATTCTACATTGTGTTATATATGTATTAATTTACTAATATGTATGGATCAATTTTTAAATAGAAATAACTTTATTCCAAGGACAATCCAAGGCAGAAGTTGCTATCCCACCATGCAGGCGAGCCATGGACCTAACAACATTTTCCAGGAGGGATTAGCTTGCAGAGTCTCTTCAGAATGCATCAATCACTCTTCACAGCTTCTCACTGCAGGACCTTAGGCAGTCACTGATGGTGCTTCATTTCCTCAGCTCTTGGATGGAGATGATCATTTCTCTACATAGAGCTCAATCGTTAAAACCAAGTTGGACCAAACAGAATGAAGTGTGCAAAAGTCCGTTGTAAACTGTTAGAAGATAGCTTAATACTTACTTTTCCAGCATAAGTACGTCAAGATTTCACAAGAGATACGCTTAAAATTTAAAACAAAACACATCAGCAAAATGCACAGTAGACTTTCTCTGAGGAAGACTAGAAAATAAGATGTACAGCCGCGCCATGTTAACGCCAGGGGTGAAATGGAATTAGGAGCGTGAGTTGAAGACCATTCAGACAATTTGCATTAGATCAATTTGTTTCTCTAGATAGGCGGGAAATTTGAAGTATGTACTTACATTTCCGATGTTGTAGCTTCTACTTAACAAGTATTTTAAACTCATTTTATAAATCCCTTCAACCAGGATGTTGGATGTTGTTATTTTTCAGGATATTTTGTTGTTGGTGTTTGGTGTTTGGTTTTGGTTTTTGATTTTTTGGGTTGGGGGGGGTGCTTTTGGTGTTTTGTTTTTGTTTTCATGTTTTGGCTGCATTTCACTCTATTTAAATTTATCATCAAACACACCATTATCTAATTCACTCTGCAAAATCCCGAAGTGCCCATCTCAGCTTCCCCTGCATGTTTTTGTAGTTAGGTTTGTGTCTACATCAGCACTTCTATTATACATTTGTATTTTAGGAGTTTAAAGCTTGTCCATAAAAATTAACTAAGGCTGAAACTTGGCAGGCAGCTTACAAGCACATTTTGTTTCTACCAACCTTCAAGAAATTCCATATGGCTATTTCTAAATCCCTGTATACCAAACTTAAATAAGAAGAATTCTGGCCAACATGAGACACTTATTTAAGCTAATTCCCTTCAAACACAGGGACTTTGTTTAAATTTGATTATTTATTATTCCATGACCAGCCCTCATCTCTCCTCCAAGTCTCTCGCCGGCTCATTCTGATGGCTGGCCTGGCTGTCACCTGCAGCCTCATGCTTCTGGCTTGGGGATGCTTACCTAAAATCTCATGCTGCCACTGATCTGTGGATGCTCTGAGAACTGTCAGCAGAATCTTCACACGGGAGGCCGCCAAGACTCAGCCATGCCCTGCCTCTGTCCCACCTGAAGACACGCCCTTTTTAGTTTGATGATCACATCCATACGGACCAGAAGGTAATCTGGGCGGGCGGGGGGGGGGGGGCTGTCATTGCTCATCTATGTAAACAGAGCTGTCTACACTGGAAAATCCCAAGCAATTGCTTGGATCTGTTGGAAAAGGATGTTTCACGGGTGGTTCATGTATCTACACATCTTTTTTTTTTTTTTCTTTTACTGGATATTTTCTTTATATACATTTCAAATGTTATCCCCTTTCCAGGTTCCCCCTCCCAGAAGACAGCTCTGTTTACATAGATGAGCAATGACACCCCCACCCCCTGCCCGCCCAGATTACCTTCTGGTTCGTATGGATGTGATCATCAAACTAAAAAGGGCGTGTCTTCAGGTGGGGCAGAGGCAGGGTATGGCTGAGCCTTGGAGGCCTCCCGTGTGAAGATTCTGCTGACAGTTCTCAGAGCATCCACAGATCAGTGGCAGCATGAGATTTTAGGTAAGCATCCCCAAGCCAGAACCCCTTATCCCATTCCCCCTTCCCCCTGACTCTGTGAGGGTGCTCCCCCCAACCCATCCACTCCCGTCTTTTCACCCTGGCATTTCCCTGAGGCATCGAACCCCCTCAGGCCCAAGGGCCTCTCCTCCTACTGATGTCCAACAAATCCATCCTCTGCCACATATTCGGCCAGAGCCGTGGGTCCCTCCATGTGTACTCTTTGGTTGGTGGTCCAGTCCCCGGAGCTCCGGGGGATCTGGCCAGTTGACACTGTTGCTCCCCCCATGGGGCTGCAAACCCCCTCAGCTTGTGAAGCAACAGCTGTTTCCTTTTCCAAATGTCCTTTTATATAGTTGACAACTGTAGAAGAGTAAGATGGTGCTCCTCCTGTCAGAGTGAAGCAGGTGACTCCTGACAGGCATAATAGAGACCACATCTCCCTTCTAAACAAAGGGTGGAGTGCTCAGAATAAGGAGTAAGGACTGCTAAGTTTCCATCCTGCGCATGCGTTCATCATCTGGCCGCTTCACACTCTACGTGGTTAGGAAATGGGCTGTGCCGCGGCTGTCACGTTACAACTCTCATTCCTATTAATAATAAACTACACTTGGTCTCTAAGCCAGAACCCTTGAATCCCGTGAAGGCAGTCGGGAAACCATGACTGGCCTTGCAAGGAGCTGAATGCCCTCTTCAAATTTTCTGTCATGAACGCAGGGTGAACGTCAACTCCTTAAAGGCCGACTCTCTCCAAGTCTCCATTATTCGATTTGATTCAACGCTTGATTCCATGGTGCCCGGCACAGAGACCATTGTTCATCAAAGGAAGCCCAATAAACTTTCTTAAAGAAGCATGGGGCACAGACATCAATCCAGGACAGGAAGAAGCGGTTTCCAAGGGCTCCCTGAGAGTTAGGACAAAGGAGGGCACTGAGAAGAAGTGAAGTAAACTCATAGTCCCCTGCATCCAGTCTGCCTGCCTTCTGTGTTGCTGTGGGGATTTGAAAATCATCGTTCACACACAAAGATTCCTAGTGGGACCGCACTGTGTGTCCTCACCGATTTCTGTAAAAATACGGAGAGTAGAAGAACATGGTGTCAGAGAGCTCCTGGCCTCTAAATTGGAATGAGTGTGGGATTTGCCTTTTTCTGATAATCCTCACTTCTTAAATATGTCTTCTCTCCCGCACTTGGCCAAACCAGAAAAGGGATCAAAAGAAGGGCAGATCATTTACACCTCAGCCAAAAACCATGTCTGCCACGTTCTAGTGTTTAAAATTCTGAAAGAAAAAAAAAAATGCTTTCTGAGCTACTCCCCAATTTAGCCTGATGCTGTCGCCTGATTTCATGGCAATGTGGGATTTAGCGCGGTGCTTCAGAGAAAGACTTAAAACTCCTTCCGAGAATTTAAGAGTTTTGAGGCTCATTTGGAGGCCTTTTTAAAGATGAAATGAGCCATATGCTGGGTTCAAGAGCTGTAGCCAAATTGGTCAGAAGCAGGAGAGAACCGGGCAGTTGATGGTAGCCAAGTGAGGGAGGCCCAGCCTGGGCTTAAGCAGGACTGCCTGGTACCCTACAGCGGTAGCTAAGCCCATGTGGAAACGATCTGCTTCAGATCTCCAACAGTGCTGGATGCAGGAGCTCCCAAGCCTTAATGATGTAGAAGGACCGGAACTTGTCAACATTTCTCAAGCCTTCTTTCTGCTCTTGTCTTAACCACTCACACCTCATTTCAATCTTACAACAAAGAGGATACTAAATATCCAAGCTGCTAGGGGGTTCGGTGAATCCCCTTGTAAGACAAAAACAAAAGGTTTTTCGCCAATGGGGCCTCATCCCAGTCCACTGCTCTGTGTACAGTCCGGTTGGTGCTTAAATCCTTTGCAGAGTCTAACCTTTGAAGAGAAATGGTCTCCTGAGTTGGTGCTAAGTTAAAACAGAGAAGGCTTAGGGATTTCGTGTTCAGGACAGGAGTAATAGAGCTCGCCTTAAAGGAAACGCAAGCCCAGGCAGGTGGTAGGCACGCCCCTTCCAGAAGCTCTGCCTGCAAGCATGCTTCCCCAGGAAGAAACTAAGCTAAGTGGTGTGGTGATGTTTCTAATGAGGCTAAGTAGGAACAAGAGTGAATTAAGTCATATTTTTCCCCTTGTGGACAAAGCAAATCAAAATTGTAAAGTTGAAGCTTCCAGAGTCAAGAGGTTTTATACACTTACCAGCTGCTGACTCTGAGCCTCACAGGGCTTCCTAGTGTGACCATGCACGAAGCGCTGTTCAAGGTGATACCAGGAGTTCTTTTGATAATGGCTTTCCATTCTGTGCAGTAGAGCAACGTCCGGCCATGAAGTCACATCTGCAATTTAACAAGCTATGACTGGCATAAAGGGCCCACCACGGTATTTGTTCTTCTTCCTTCCATGTTCAGCAGGCATATGGTTGTTCATTCAATGCTCCCTAAAAATATCATTTGGCACACAATCGTGTTTTGCTCGTGAAAGTTTATGTACATCATTAGCAACATCAATATAGGTGGCTTCTTTTAAAGCTCATGCGTTCATCACATGGAATTATTTCATTGTAATTAATATGCAGGAAACTTTCCCTCTGCCTACAAGCACAGTTCTGTTCCAAAGGGCTACCTCTGAAGGTTCCAAATGCCTCTAGGAGCATCCATAGCGCTCTCTTGCCGAGCCAAGTGTGCTAAAGACAATGTCTGAAGCACCCTTCAGCAGGCTGCTTCACCAATTAACTGTTAAAAACATTCATGAGCATGCCGACACTCCCACGGGGAGTCTGGAAAGAACTGTTAGTTCTCAGGGTGTGAGTAGAGACAAGAGTCATGGACCTAAGCTTTAATATCAACATGCTGTTTAACGGAAGCCTAAACTTTACTATAGAACGTTTGTGATTACAATTCCCGAGAAAAGATGTCAGTAGAGAGTGGCAGGGCTTATCATGGACCTCTCTCTCCAGCCCCATCAAGAAACCTCAGACAAGCGATTAAAGAAAGAACAAAGGAAAGAGTGAACAGGGCCTGCTAGAGCAAAACAGATGCGGAACCAGGCAGTGTTGAGAACCAGTTTCAGAATGCCTTCAGGAGCTGACCACAGGTAAACACATAGGGAAGTTAAACCAGAAAATGACCCTGTGAAGAAACTGCGCTATCTACCGATTAGTGAGTGGATACACTCCCCAAGCCTTTTTGGAATTTACTTGCTACTGTTGCAGAATTAAGAAGCAAGATGTTTAAGAAGTCATCTCTCTGAGCCCTCCTGGGCTAGTTTGCTGCTGTCAAAAAGAGCAAGTACCAAGTCCCTCTTGCTTCTTTGCCTTCCATCCTCTGTAGCATGAAGGGAATCCGTCTTCCCTTGGTTTGGTGCAGCATCCGAGGCATTGTACTGGAATTAGTCACCAGAACTGCTGCAATTGCAGTATTGGCATCCCACCCCACCAGTGGCTAGGAAAGAAATAGCAAGAGAGGACCAGGGCAGCTGGTACAGCATCACTGTAGACACAGCTGATCTCAGGAAAGGGCTGTGCGGACCTGAATATCAACAACCAGACCCGCCTCCCCTCCCCCAGAGCTCCCAGGGACTAAACCACCAACCAAGGAGTACACATGGAGGGACCCATGGGTCCAGCTGCATGTATAGCAGAGAATGGCCTTATCTGGCATCAATGGAAGGAGAGACCCTTGGTCCTATGAAGGCTCTATGCCTCAGTGTAGGGGAATGCCAGGGAGGTGAGATGGGAGTGGGTGGGTGGATAGGGGAGCACCCTCATAGAGCAGGAGGAGGGGGGTAGGATGGGGGGATTTGCGGAAGGGGAAACTGGGAAAGGGGATAACATTTGAAATGTAAATAAATAAAATATCCAATAAAAATAAATAAATCAGGAAACCATGGATCTGGGTGGAAGGAGAATACCCAATGTAAATGTAAGTGCACAAAGATCATCCGCACTCTCCACTCGGGGCACAGAGAAAGAAAGCACAGGCAGAGAGTGTAACCCTGGCACCCCAGGCAGAAGGCCATAGACTAGGAGACTCCATGGAAAGCTGTGTGTCATGTGGAATCTCCTCTCAATCAGAGGGGACATGCTGGTTCACGTGTTGAAACCACTGGGAACAGCAAGCAAACCCCCCCCTCTCTCTTTCTCTCTCTGCAAAATAACAATGAGAGAGAGGGAGGGAGGGAAGGAGGGAAAGAGGGAAGGAGAGAGAGAGAGAGAGAGAGAGAGAGAGAGAGAGAGAGAGAGAGAGAGAGATTCATCCAAACTGGGAAGAAATAACAAATCACCTATTTCGTTTTGTTTATTTCCTGTTTTTGTTTACAATGTTGTATTTCAAGTGTTTCCCATAGTTTTATTTTAGCCAGCATCTTGCTGAATAAACAGTTTTCTTTCTTGGCATGCACTTTGTCTCTTCAGACAGTAGAGTTCTACAGAGGTTACCTGATGGGTAATATCTCAATAGATCGCATGCTGAAACGTAGTGATAATCTGCCGATGTGTATTAATTTAGAAATTGTCCGTCAAGTGGCAACTCAAATATAATGTTAAAGAGTTTTTCAAAAATAATCCACACATGGTGCATGGACATGAAAGAATTTTAAAGAAGAATGAAATCATGGAAAAAAAAAAAAGGATAAAACTGGAAATCGGTATGTGATGAAAAATCAGCCAGACTCAGGAACTTAAACACTACATTGAATCCAGTGACACATCCTGCTAAGTAGTTCATGGGCTGCTCAAAAAGGTCGGTGGATGAAGGAAGATTCAAATGTGTGTTTAACTAGCTTTGGCCTTCATGAGGCTGACAGGAGGATCAGAGGTTCAAGGCCAAAGGAGGCTACATAGCAAGACCCTGTCTTAAAGAAACCAATCAAATAAATAAACAAATAAATAAGTAAACAGATAAATAAATAAAGCATTTTAAAAAGAGGAGGCAGACTATGAGAAAACATTTGTAGACCGATCAGACATCTGGGAAATGAGCCTTAATATATAAGCAATTCAAACTAATATAAAAACAAAACCAAATGACGTAGGCACTGAATGAACATCTCTTGCAAAAGATGTGCAGGAGCTGGAGAGAGGTTTCATCAGTAAAGGCTGTCATAGAAGCACAAGGGTCCCAGAACCCACGCAAAACCCTGGGCATTGCACCGCATGCCTTCAGCCCCTGTCTGAAGACGAGGGATTACAGAGTCAGACAGGGATCTAGAGCTCACTGGCTGGTGGTAGACCCTGTCTCAGAAAATAACAACAGAGGACCACTGAAGAAACACGCTGTAGACTATTGGCCTCTACACATCCCCATCTACACGACAACACACACAAACAAAAGGTCATGTGGCCAATAAGGCCCACGAAAGGGCCCTCGGGATTGCTAACCATCTGGAAAGGTAAAATCAAAACCATCTGTCACACCACACATGACAAGATGGCTGTAATCAAAACGGAAAATAAAGAGATGCTACTCGGACATGGAAAGGGGGACATCTGCATTCTGTGAGTAGAAAATACTCTGGTACTGATCTTAAGAAAACAGGAAGGAGGTTATGCTGAAATATTCAAAATAGACCTGCTTGCTATTGACGCAGGGATCCCAACTTTGGGCACTATAGACAAAGGATTTGTTGCAGCACTTTTCACAAGAGCCAAGATAGATGTAGGAATGACCTCAATGTCCATGGATGAACAGATGGATAAATTCTGAAATATAGAGATGGTGGAATATTATTCAGCCATTTAAAAGAGAAATCTTGTCATTTGTAGCAATGTGACTGGACCTGGAGGTCATGGTGGTAAATTAAATAAGCCAAATAAAGGAAAATAATAGTGTATGAGTTTGCTAGAGCCACACTCTACTAAGCAGAAGGCTGAGTGGGAGGGGCGAGCATGGAGGAGGGGTGAACTGAGTGGGATGGTGAGAGGCTGCAGCTTCAATTGCGCAAAATAGGTTGTTTCAGAAATGCACTGTCAACGCCATAATTATAATTAGCAATTCTGTGTTGCACGCTGAGAACCTGCTCATCGCAACTCCCACGGTAAGTATTTCTACCAAAAAGAACAAGAAAGCAGTAGTCATGAAAGGGATGAGGGAAACCCTGAGATCAAGGGATGCCTTTGTGGCCTTGATTTGGCGATGGCACAGTACATACTTATCTGCAAACCCACCGACACATATGCAATCTGTGGACATGTACAGTTGCATCAGCGTGCCACATCTCAAAAGAGCAAATCAAAAAGTAAGTAATAACCAAAACATAGTTTTAAAAGATGCTAGCATGGCTGCCCTCCAAGAGGCCCAACAAGCAGTTGAAAGAGTCAGAGGCAGATACTTAACACCCAACCAATAGATTGAAGTCGGGGACCCCTATGGCTGAATTAGGAAAAGGCTGAAAGGAGCTGAGGAGGAGGGCAACCCCATGGGAAGACCAGTAGTCTCAACTGACCAGGACCCCTGAGATCTCTCAGACACTGGACCACCAACCAGGCAGCATATAGCAGCTGATATGAGGCCCCCAACACATATACAGCAGAGAACTGCCTAGTCTGACCTCAGTGAGAGAAGATGCACCTAACTGTGGAGAGACTTGTGGCTCCAGGGAGTGGGGTGGTCTTGGAGGTGGGGAGGAACATCCTCTTGGAGGTGAGGGAGGAGGTATGGGATGAGGAACTGTTGGAGGGCAGACAGGGAGGGAGATAATTACTGGACCATAAAAACGATTATTATTATTACTATTATTATTAATATTTATTAATAATAATGTAAGATGCTATGACCACGAAGTTTTGTCAGAACAATAGTTGAGAGAGGAGGGGGAAAAAACTGTTTTCTCGTGTATCTGCATCTTTGTTGCATTAGCTGGTTCAATGAACACATATTATTTTATAATAGTGATTTTTAAATACATACACAAATAAGAAACAACAGACATTGTGATCAAGATAAGAGGACACCAGAACAGCCCCTAAAAAGATGAGGACTGAAAGGGATACAAAAATAACTTTAGTCTGTTATTTTTGTAATCCACATCTGAGCACAATTGTTTTGATTCCATTTGATTAGCAAGCATTATTTGTGCCTTGACTAATGTCTGCTCTTCTTTGTCTTACTCTTATTAAAAGACCGTGGACAAAAGGCTGAAGAAACTGTGGAAATACTGAGAAATTACAGCACTGAAGTTCTGTGACCTGCCATGAAACCTAAATACCCTGCTTCCAAAAAAAGAAAAAGAAAAGAAAAAGAAAAAAAAAAAAGAAAAGAAAACGGTAGCTTATTCTCTAGATACTACCTAAATATCAGGATTTGACAAGACTATTGAAGATTTATAATAACAAAGGCAATAATAATAGTCTAATATAAGTCTGAAATTATGTCAAGCACTACACACTTGTGTGTCACAGTTATCAAAACCAACACTGGTATTTCTTAGATAAGTAGTATTATTCCACTCCAACTCTTGACCAAGTTTTAAAAATTACTTATTACATCATTAATAACACATGTATTAAACATTATAGCATGCATGGCAATACTGGAACTTAAGATTGGGTGTATATGATTCCATAGGCTATCCTATGCCTGACCATGAATAATATAAGTGGCATCCTATACAGACCATCAGAGTAACTCTTAATTGTGTGCCACCGGTTACTTAGAATGCTAGCTTTACTCAGAGCCCATGATATGCAATATGATGTCATTTCAAGGAAATGCATTGTCTCTTGTTGGAAGGACACTGTACTAGGCAGTGGAAGGTTGTTGTGATTTGTATATGCTCAGCCCAGGGGGTGGCACTGTTAGAAGGTGTGGTCCTGCTGGAGTAAGTATGTCACTGTAGGTGTGGCCTATAATACCTCATCCTATCTGCCTGGAATTCAGTCTTCCACTAGCAGCCTTCAGATGAAGATGTAGAACTCTCAGCTCCTCCTACTCCATGCCTGCCTGGATGCTGCCATGCTCCCACCTTGATGATATTGGACTGAACCTCTGAACCTGTAAGCCAGCTCCAATTAAATGTTGTCCTTGTAAGACTTGCCTTGGTCATGGTGTCGGTTCATAGCAGTAAAACCCTAGCTAAGACACTCTATTTTAAATAAAAAATAATAATAACTAGGACTCAAATGGTAAATGAGTTATTGATAAGAAGACTAAAGAAAAATCTCATAGACTGAAAGTAGAGCCTATTCCAGACACAGAGGAGAAAGGCCTGGGGAGAGAAAGATCTCATGGGCTGGGGTGGAGAGACATCCACAAAAGAGGGAAGTAGGGAGTCCATTAAGAGAAAAGAGTGGAATGGTGCCGGGTACAGACACGGGAGGCAGAAGCACAAAAGAGACTGTTCAGAGAAGAGGGTTGGATGTGGCTAAGTGTACAGAGGCAGAGGGATGGTGAGCTACAAAGATGTTGGATAAGGGGGTAGATTTTAGAACTTTATAATTTCAAGAGCAATTATAAATTTCTTCAGGGGAGAAAAATAAGGTATTTTCAGGAGACAGAAATTAATCGATATGATCAGAGACACAGGAGGAAGCTACTCCAGTTCTTAAAAGAACCAACATGGAAAATGATGGAAGTCAGAATTAGCAGGTATTAGAAAGATTGAAAGCAGCCAGATCAGGGCCTGAGCAAGTGGGGTGGAGCAATAGGGCTCAAGTGCTCAATAGGGCCTGAGCAAGCAGAGGTCCTGAGTTCAATTCCCAGCAACCACATGATGACTCCCAACCATCTCTACAGCAACAGTGTACTCATATACATAAGATAAATAAATAAACCTTAAAAGAAAAAAGAAAGCAGCCAGAAGGCAGTCTGTAAGGTATAGAGCATAAAGGAAAAGATAACTCTTTAGGGGGTTAGAGAGAAAAAAAAATGAAGGCATTAGGAGAAATGGTAGAATTGATATAATTTGAGACATGAATTTTTCTATTTATTTGTTTGTTTGTTATTGGTTATTTTATTTATTTACATTTCAAATGTCCCTCATCCTGGTTTCCCCTCCACAAACCCTCCACCCCATCCCCTCTCCTCTTTGCCTCTATGAGGGTGTTCCCCCACCCAGCCACCCATTCCTGCCTCACCCCTCTACCATTCCCTTACATTGAGACATCAAGCCTCCACAGGACCAAGGGCTCCCCTTCCCCTTCATGCCAAATAAAGCCATCCTCTGCTACCTATGCAGCTGGAGCCCTGGGTCCCTCCATGTGTACTCTTTGGTTGGTGGTTTAGTCCCTGGAAGCTCTGGGTGGTCTGGTTGGTTGATATTGTTCTTCCTATGGGGTTGCAAACCCCTTCCGCTCCTTCAACCCTTCCCCTAACTCTTCCATTGGGGTCCCCAAGCTCAGCCCCATGGTTGGCTATATCTGGATCTGTTTCGGTCAGACTCTGGCAGAACCTCTCAGGGGACAGCTATACCAGGCTTATTTTTGATGTGATCATGGAAAGTGTCATCTGCTGGTACCCTTCGAAACTTAGGACACGGGGAGGAAGGTCAGAATTGAAAGCATATGCTAAGCCATCATCATTAGCACAGGTGTGAAGGCAAGGCAGCATGGTAGAGGATGAGTAAGAACGAGGCAGAGGGGAGAGTTCTCAGCAGCTTTAATTTCTAAGGGTATGGCCAAAGAAGGAAAGCCGGCAAGGGAATGAGAGTAATAAGGGAAGAGCAAGAGATGCAGTTCACAAACAAGATGGTGGTATGGGTGGTGTATCCTCAAGAATTACTGTATCATTTAAGCCAGGGGCTTTTGGAGAACTAAAATGGAATTAAAAGGAAACTTTTAGCTACACTGTCCCACAACGTTGGCATGCTCTCTCATCCCTGCCTTCATCTGCAGGGACTGCATGATGCTTCATTGTTAGTTTTGGGTATCCTCAAACTAGAGGCGAGGTTTCATTCTCCAGCACCTTGTAAGGCTTTCTGCAAAGCCCACTCTTGACTGGTGTCACAGGCATTTGGGCTGTGACTTGCTTTTCTTAACACTAAGCCTTTGTTCCCATAAAATTCACCATCACATGCCTCTTGTAAGCGATTTGCAATTTCTCACTTGATGTTGGGATAGGACCAGAAGTCATTGTGGGGTTAAAGATCTTATCCCTTAAATAATAAATAACTCCTTATAATGCAAGTCCTATACAACAGCTTGTTTGGCTTTATTATGAATTCTATTGCTCATTCATTTCTAGGCATGGATCAAATACCTGATTTCTATGAGTGCTATCAGAAGTGGAAAAAATTTCCCTACATGGGCTTACATTCTAGAGACGAGGACGAATAAAACATAAATAAATATAATCCCGTGTTAAACCGCAGCCCTATGTGGTAGGTGCTCTGCTGTGAACTCCAAAGCAGATAGTGTGATTATTTAAAAAAAAAAAAAAAAAGTCTCTCAGAGGAAAAGACATCTGATCTGGGGCTGGAGTGAAGGGAAGAGGAAAGGAGCCAGTGTGCGATTTGGGAAAGGAATCTTCCTAACAGAAAGATCAGCAAATGCAAACCCTGTAGGGTTAGCACGGGATCTTGGCACTTTCCAAGAACAGCAAGTTCTCCCTCGCCTTCAAAGGTAAGTTGGAAAGTCATGAAGACGTCCAAACATAGTCACAAAGTGCAACCCAACAAACGCTTCCTCCATTCATGTATGGAAACTTCCTGGGGAGGTACCGTCCTCTGGCTATTCTTTCCCAAGAGAAATTCTGAAAACTTGGGATGTTTAAGAACCTCACACTTAATTCATCTATCTGTTGAATGGCATGCCATGAAAGAGTGAGAATTCTCCTTAGGAGCCACTTGCTTCCATACTAAGGCCTAGTGCAGAACTATTACTATCTCCTTTCAAACAGTATGCCAGAAAAAAAAAAGATACCCTCAGAAAGACAGGCAAAATGTATGCCCCTGAGAGGCCCTTTATTGCCTCTTTAGACCCTCAGTCTACCTTTGCCAATTTCTAAAACATTTGGTTGTGGACACTTAGCTACCCACATTCTACATTCATAGCTTTCTGAAGAATGGCTAACCATTGAGAGTTGTGCTTCCTGGGTGGTTCCATTTGAAACCCTGCTTTCACACATGAGCCCGAGACACAGTTTGATAGAGATGGACGCAGAAGGTGTACTATTGCTGAACAAAGTTGATAGGTGATCTCTGCTGATGAGAACGTAGACGATGTGAGGTGCATTGTTTTGGACTATACAGAACGTTCGTAACCATTTTAAAAATAACATGACTGAGAAGCAAGATCTAAAGAACAACTGTTAGGAATTAAAATTCACTTTCCCTGGCTTACCTGTCACCACGTGGGAAGAAAGCCCATACATTTATTCTTTCGAAGTTAAAAATGTTTCTTTCAAAGCTATCAGGTATTAATTTTAATGGACAAGTGAGTCATTTAAGTAGAAAACCCAGGCTTCTCTGCTTTCATCCTGTTGCAGGAAGCTAATTCTTTGGGACCATAAAAGAGGGACAACTCTGCCAGTGTTTAGGAACTTGGTTGTTGTTGGGTTTTTTGTTTTTGTTTTTGTTTTTAGTTTTGTTTTGTTTTGTTTTGTTTTCCTTAGATTGATTTTCTAGGCTCAGAGTCTGCAGGAATTTAATAGGTGTTCTTGCTCCACATAATATATTCTACTAGAACAAACACTAATACATGCAGTGTTTGGACAGTCCAAGCTCTCTGGGGCTTTGGATTACAGCATCTCATGAGAGGAAGCAGGTCATTGCCAAGAGAAAGCCAATACACACCACGCATGTTTTACATAAAAAGGAGGAAAAGGTGTTGACATGATATTTATTTTTAAAGGCATGTAAAACCTGGACTTTGGATTCTCTGCAAAAGCCTGCATAGGGAACTTCGAAATCACTCTTCTCGAATTCACAGAAAAGGGGAAACATGTTTAGTGACCCCTGGAAGTGAACATCATAACACAGAAAGCAAGCAAATGGGAAATAAACTATTTCAAAATATATTTGTCCTGTGGCATTTACAAAGGATTTGCTCCATAATTTTTCAGAGATACCAACTACTATAGATGCCCATGTCCTGTCTATAGAACACCATGCTATGCACATACAGGTAACACACATTCTCCTGTATGCTTAGATTCTCCTCTATATTATTTATAATACCTAACATAGTAGAAGTATTATGCAGTCAGTTTTTTGCTATACTGCTTATGAAATAAAAACTACATATGCTCATTGCAGACATAAAATTGTATTTATTTTTTGATGTTTTTCAAATTCAATATTTTATATTTTAAGTTTGATTTGGTATTTGGTATTTTGATAGCCAAATAATCAACAAAGTTAGTTAATTGGTTAATTACCCAAACACAGAACCATGGGATATGAAAGGCCAGATGTAACCCTTCATAAGGTTCTTGGTCTGTAATTTCTTCACTGTTACTGAATCAAGATTTTTTTTTTGAGTCTTGGAGACTACAACAAATTCTATTTTTTGGATATAGAATAATCTACTATTATTCTCAATACATGGATAACTTTTAAAGTCATTCTCTTTTTTAAAGAAAGATCAATAACTAAATAAGCAATTTTTCAGTCAACAAATTGAGTTAGAACTGTTAAGCTCCTCTAGACGCACGTTTCATAAGTAATGGTATTGTGGGCAGGCATTTTATGTGCTATATTAGTGTATCTTACGGATCCAAAAGTATACTCAGTTGTTCCAAACCCTTAATACTAGGCGAAAGAGGATTGCTTACCCATAGCTAAAAATCTATACTGTAGACTCTCTATATGATCTATACAATAACTTCTATTAGATGGCATGCTTAATGCCTGCAGTGTTCTCCTGGCAAATAAGTAACTTAATAACAAAACGAATCTAGGTTGACAGGGGCTGAAGGTGAACTCGGAGAGTGTGAAGGTAAGGTATGAACCTGAAGGAAAGCAAATCCCCCCAGCAGCATGCTTTCCATTCATAAACTCTGTGTTCAACTAAGAAAACATTAGCCCCGATTCTCTAGTTCAGGAATCGCCAGCTTTAGTAGTATGCAAAGAGTATCGAAAGCATGGAAATTTCCACAGAAACATCAGATTTTCCTGCCTTCTATTGATTTATTGAGATACTTAACAATGGACTTCTAAAATGTATCCTAACCACAGGCTAGTCCCTAAAGGGAATTACTTAGAGATCAGGATTATCCATTTTAAGTGAATTTGACAATAATAAACTGTTTAGTAGTTTTATGGTTAACATAGAAAATAATTTCCAGAGAATTTTGGACCCTCAGCTAATAAGCATAGCCAATTTTTTTTTTGAAAAATCTAAATAATGAGCAGCCCCTTCAGTACCTGATGCCAGCGAATCTATTATTTTTCAGTTTCAAGTCTTTTCGGTATCTGCTTTTCATTTAAGCTCAGGCAAAGACATTTTCTTTCTGGAATGGTTTCTTGGAAAAGGAAGTCAGTTCCTTGACTGCTCAGTGCATGACCAAAATCAGAGGACATCCCTTCCTCTTAGCTGCTGTACCATGTATCGCTACCTAAAACCACGTACACACATGGCCTCGTCATTTGGCAACAGAAAGTATTTGATCTAGCGGTGATGGTGATGAAAGATAAATTTTTGAAAGAAAGCCATCTATTTAATTTCATCACCAACACTTAATACTAATACTTTAAAAATGGCGAAATAAACTCAAGCAAAATACTCACCCTAAAGGGTATGCTTCATTCAACTACTTTTACAAATGAGAATGTTGTACGGTATCCACCAGAGAAGACTACTCGCACAGGGTTAAGCCAACAGAAAGTCTTTATTAACTAGCCAGAGACTACACTGAGGATTCAGAATCTCATACCCTCAGGCATGGTGAGCTTGAAAGTACAAAAATCCTATCTTGGGTTGACATCCTTCAGTTAACAAGAACAGTTAGCCAGAGCAGAACTACAGAAGCCAAAACGCCAGGTTAGCTCACTTAGAGACTTTGCCAGAACTGTCGACTTTGATGGATTAGGTCTTTGTTTTCATTTGGCAGGCGGCGGTGCCTATCGCTGAGTTTTATGGATTGAATGGTACTTCCATCATGGAGGTACTTGTGCTAAGTCTGAGGACCTACTAAGGTCTGGAAGTCTGTTGTAGATGTTTACGACAGTGACAGGAAGGAACCCATAGGAACAAAACAGGACAGGGGGGAAGAGGGGAGGCTGGGAGGAGAGGAGGGGCTGATATTGGAATGTAAAGTTAATTAATTAATTAATTAATTAATTAATTTAAAAAACAAATAGAACAGAATAGAGAACATTCTCCTCCCCACCCCCAAAAGGTTTATGCAACTACAATCAATTTATTTTTTGACAAAGGTAACAAAACACACATTACAAAACAGTTTTGTTGGAGAAAACTAGGTATTCATATACAGACAAATAAAACTAGAGCCTTATTTCTCACGCTGTGTGAACATTAATTCAAAGTAAATCAAATGCCCTAGGACATAAAGCTTTAAAACCTCTAGACTCAGGGAACAACATAGGGATACTACTATAAGACAAGCACAGCCAATGGCTTTCTTGGTAAGACTCCAAAAGCTCAGTAAATGACAGCAAGAATTAATGACTGCATGCAATTCAAAATCTTCAGCACAGCAAAAGAAACAACTAACAGAGTCAACAGACATCCTACAGAACGGGGAAAACCTTTGCCAGGCAGCTTACAATCGGAAATTAATGTCTAGAATATGCAAAGAATCTAAAAAGTTAGATAACAAGATACACAACCAATAAATGGACAAGTTGTGGAGACAGTTCTCAAAAGATAGAGGTTAATACATGAAAAACACTTAGCTTTCTTGTCCTTAAAGGAAATGCAAACCAAATTTTTGTTGAGTGTCTGTCTCGGCCATCAGAATGACTGCCATCAAGGAACTAAACATCAAAAGCTGACAATGTTACAGAAGAGGAAGGGGGTGGGGGTGTTGATACACTGTGCAAGTGGAAACTAGGGCAGACACTGCAGAACATTACTTGGGTTGCTCAAAGGCTCAAAGCGGAACAATCTAGCTATACCACTTCAACAGTTAACACCGATACCTACACACCTATGGTCATAGCAGCAATATTCACAACTGTATCAACAGAACCAACCCTGATGCCTGTCAGAAATAGAAGAATGGATAAAGAAAATGTGTATAGTCAGTGGAGTTCTATCAGATGTCAAGAAGAATGAAATCATGTCGTGTGCAAGAAAATTGATAGAACGAGAGAGCATTGTGTTCAACAGAATAAGCCAGATGCTGAAAGACACATAGGTGCTTTCTTTCATGGAGAATCTAGATTTTTCCAAAAGCTGAACATGGAAAAGGAAACTGAAGCAAGAAGAAGCTAAAGAAGAAAGAGCAATGTGGATGGATGGAATCAGAGAGTAGCAGCTGATATATATAACTATTTGAAAATGACTCAATGACTCCCGTTGCCTTGCACAGGGAAAATACATTAATAAGAAAAGAACTGTCCTATATAAAGCATGACATCTTAACATAGAGAAGATTCAATGTTTGTAACGGTGTCATTGAGAACTATCACAGCCACATATCACATTCGCATGGCACTCAGAACCTGTACTGGCTGTAGCTTTGCTGTCTATCAAGAAATTTGCTCAACTGTTTTGAAAACTCTTTTCACTATAAATACTTTTATTCACTATAGCACAATCAACACCGAGCAATGCTAGTTTAAAAGACAGATTTTAGAATTATAATGATACAGTTTGAGTCTCAGTTCTACAAATGTACTAAAGTTAACTAAGTGAATGTAGGAACCCTTAATCCTAAATTTTTAATGTATGTTTGTCTCTCACTTGTGAACAGTCAGTTAATAGACTAAAAGATGTGAAGCATATGAAGTACCTGCACTCTACACAGGCCGGCCCCCATCACGGAGTTCCCAGGATTTCTCTGCATGCTGGTATCCAGCTCTCACACTTGGGAAAACAAAAGTAGAGAAAATCCAGTGGTTGTATGGGTCCACTTAGCCATTTGTGTTCCACTGTCCAGAACTTTGTCTTATGCCAAACCTAATTATAAGAAAAATTGGGTAATACTGGCCCAGCTGTGGCCAGAATGAATAAGAAGTTGACTTTCTCAGCAATTAACCATCCAATGCCATAACCAGTCTTTAGCTGAGTAACCTCAGTGACCTACAAACTAAACTCCACAGTTGCTGGTACAAAATCGAGACGTTATCTTTCATCGCACCAAAAACACCAGTCTTTGAGCTGCATTGTTATTTCTGGTACTGCTAAGAAATGAAATGGTGCAGCCAATTACATTGAACACAATGCAACATCCATTGCAAGAGATGTGTTAACTTAGCAATTTTAAAATATGTACTGGGAAAGGGAAGTGACTTGGATTTTGTGAACTAGAGAGCTACTTGGCCCCACCCCCTCCAGATTTAAGACTACATAATATGCTAAATAACTGGTCATAGTCACATACCAACTAAAATTATTATGACACCCTAACACATGTGGGGAGAGAGAGAGAGAGAGAGAGAGAGAGAGAGAGAGAGAGAGAGAGAGAATATCTGAGTTTGAAAATACAAAGCAGATATTAAGACACCTTGCACATCTTTCAAAAATATGACTGCATCAGTCAGCAACTCTTCCTAATGACGGCTGCAAAGATGCTCCCTGGCATTGATATGAATCTTTCAAAGTCTTGTTTTGATACTGGTCAACAGCTCAGCGTGCTTATGCAATGCTGACGCTAGTAAACGCAAAACAATATTTGAAGAAATATTCCATCAAGCCATTCCCCAGACTGAATGGCAGGTTCTCCAAGTTATTTTGCCTTCCTAATTCTTTCCCATCCTCATTCATGGAACAAAGATGATGGTGATACTAATCGCTGGGTACTGTTGTAAAGGTTAAATAAGACAATGCAGGTGAGTGTTTGATGAATACAGCAGTTATTAGAATGGGCATGTTCACTGACCAGCAGGACTCCCATATGCTTGCAAAGAGCCATAAAAACAAAACCTTCTCAACAAATTTCCCTCTCGCTTTTTCTCTGAACCCGGCAACTAGAAGCCAGCAACACAGTAGCATCAGATTCGCCATTGCTTTTCCTCTCCCTTTTTGTCTTAACCCAGCAACTAGAAACCAGCAACATGGTAATATTAGATCCACCACTGCCTTTTCACTGAACTTTGAAGAAATTGCCTTAGTCAGTGTTCTATTGTAAAGAGGCACCATGACTCTTATAAAGGAAAGCATTTAGTTGGTGCTGTCTTGCATTTTCAAAGGTTTGTCATCATGGCAGGAAGCATGGCAGCACCCAGGCAGATGTGGGTCTGGAGAAGGAGCTTGAGAGTTCAATATCCCGACCTTCTGACAGCAGGAAGAGAGAGACACTTGACCTAGCCTGAGCTTTTGAAACCCCCAAGCCTACCGTAGGCCACACCCACTCCAACAAGGCCACACCCACTCCAACAAGGCCACACCCACTCCAACAAGGCCACACCTCCTAATCCCTTCCTAAAGACCACAGATTTAAATACATGAGCCTATGGGGTCATTCATATTCAAACCACCACTGAAATCTTATGCTCTTATTTTTGTTCTTATATATAGTCAAAAATATTATTCCTTAGCCAAAAAATAAAGACCATAGATAGAGATATTAAAAAATGGGGTTATGGGTCAATCAGTGGAACTGAATGGTTTTCCACTTTAAAACTATCATTCACACCATTGATAAACAAGGAGAAACAGATAACAGAAAAGACACATAAAAGATTTGGATGTCATCAAAGGTCATCACGGAGTTGGAAGTTGTAACTCAACCTAAAAAGATTATCATCTACCAACTAAAACCATGCACATATATTCAGTTTCTATCTGTATAAACAGATAGAAACCCACTCATCAGCAGGTGGGAGAAATTCATAGGAATGTTAGTTTTGTTGACCAACATAGCCCCACAGAATACAAATAGCTGCTGTTTCAATTCTATGAGTAAACAAAATTCTATACCTAAGGACACCAACTATATGTTTATTGACAAAGATATCGATGTCTTCCTTAGTAGTTAACCTCACCTCTATTGTAGTCCTCTGATTAATTCCTTTAAGGTGTGAATCTTTCTTCAGGGAAAGAGAAACAGCCCCAAAATTCCTTGATCAATACTAAGTTACATTCACTTCAATAGGCCAAAGTTTGGTCTTACTTGGCATAACCAATATAATGCTACAAATAGGCATTTTCATCTGAAGTGGACTACCTGGGTATCTTCTCTCTATAAACAAATTTGCAAAAAGCTGCCAGTAGCGCATTAGTCATGAACCTACCACCAAAGACGTATTTCTTTAAAGTACAGTAGGGTCCTATTTCAAGCATTCTATCTCAATTTTTTTTCCTGATGATTAAAGGGGATTTTAATTATACAATCAATGAGAAAATAGATAGAAACCATCTGGACATTCCACAGTTTCTGCCAAAGAATTTTCTTTTGTTTTACATATCAATGACTCAAGCTAACAAAGGAATCTTAGTGCCAGTCATTTGTCCTTGGCAGAGCTGGACCTTTTTATGTTATGAAAGATCTTTTAAATGTACTGATTGAGAGTCAAATTATCCCACATGGTCAGAGAATTAACCTCAACATTTTCCTACACAGAAAAGTAAGAACAAAGAGGATTTTTTAATTACTTGATCTTTAAAGCAGACAAGTTCTAAGTCCCTTTGTGCGGTAATGTTTTTACTAATCAGGGTGGTCAACACTCAAGAACGTTTCCTCTTTGGGAGGCATTGATGGGAAATGCCTTACCAGTGAGATACTAAAGAGAAACCAAGGAACATCTCTAGGTGTTGGAAGTCATATTACTGTATCTTGGGAAGCTCATGTGTTTAAATTAAGACTTTAGAAAACTCTCGAAGAGAAGGATCTCTGGAAATGACTTCCCTGACAGGAAAGCATGGTGAGGTGCTCAAGAAAGCAAATTCAGTGTTAGGAGCTAAACTAATGGAGAGAAGCCAATCCCTACATTGATCTGTTACCTACAAGGAAAGGCACATTAGTCATAGGCTCTGCCTGGAATGACGCCACAGGTCTCCGCTGAACATTCTAAGTTTGACTTTTTTTTAAAAAATGGGTTTGTTTCTTATATGCTTCATTATAAGAAACACAAACTATGCAAAGTGGCTGTTTCTGGGGAGCTGAAGAGAAAGCAGGATTCATTGTTGTTACATAAATGCTTCCATGGAATCAGCAGCATTCACTGACTTGACAGGAGAATTTAGAAATTTAGTGGCCGGAGAATACGACTTAAAAATGAGATTATATTTTACCATATAGAAAAAGTCAACCAGTTGTTTGATTTTTTTTTAAGTTTGTTTAAAAGCAATATGTTTTTGGTTTTTTTGTTTTTGGTTTTTTGTTTTGTTTGTTTGTTTGTTTGTTTGTTTTGATGAACCTCTATTCTGATTTCCATACTGACTGGACTCATGTATAGATTCTTGTGGTAGAGAATAAGCTCTTCTCCCCAGTCTAGTCCTTCCAGGAATCATCTGTTTTCTGGATGGTAGCCTTTCTGACTGGGGAAAGATACAACTCAGTCAACCTTTGGGTTGGAGGAGGTGGTGTTGTTTGTTTGTTTTCCTTGCTTTTGAGATAGGCTCTCACATAGCCTTCACTACCTTCAAACTCACTAAGTAGCCAAAGAAGGCCTTGAACTCTTGGTCCTCCTGCCTTCCTCTGGGATTACAGGCGTGTGTCATCACATCCAGTCCCAGTGGTTAAAAATGTTGAACATTTTTTTCATGTGTGTACTGGCTAGTTTTGTGTATGAACTTGACACAAACTGGAGTTATCACAAAGAAAGGGGCCTCCTTTGAGGAAGTGCCTCCATGAGATCCAGCTGTAAGACATTTTCTCAATTAGTGATCAAGGGTGGGAGGGCCCATGGTTGGTGGTGCCATCCCTGGGCTGGTAGTCTTGGGTTCTATAAGAGAGCAGGCTGAGCAAGCCAGGGAAAGCAAGCCAGTAAGGAACATCCCTCCATGGCCTCTGCATCAGCTCCTGCTTCCTGACCTGCTTGAGTTCCAGTCCTGACTTCCTTTGGTGATGAACAGCAATGTGGAAGTGTAAGCTGAATAAACCCTTTCCTCCCCAACTTGCTTCTTGGTCATGATGTTTTGTGTAGGAATAAAAACCCCGAGTAAGACACTGTGTTTACAGCTATTTGTTTTTCTTCATTTGAAAACTATCCGTTTATTTACAACATCCATTTATCAGCAGATAAATTGATAAAGAAAACATAGTGCATATTCTACAATGCAGTTTTAGTCATAAGTAAGAATCGAATGATACCAGTTACAGGAAAAACGGATGGAACCAGAGATCGATCGTTGTGCTAAGTGAAATAGGCCAGGCATACACAGCAAGTAGTACACATTTTCTTTCATGTGGAGATGCCAGGGAAGAGAAAGGAGAGAGAGAGCAAGAGAGAATGAGGCAAGAATGACTGGAGCTAAAAGTGAACAAAGGAGCTATAATTAGAGGTGTGGAAGTGGGAGGAGCTAGAAAGAGAGGAGAGATGAGTAATAGAACGGGCTAATATGATCAAAGCATGTTACACGTGTATGTGCAATGATGTCATGAAACTCCATATTCCGTAAGGGGTGTGTGTGTGTGTGTGTGTGTGTGTGTGTATGTGTGTGTGTGTAAAACTTATGAGACTAAACCACAAGAGGTTTTCAAAGTCATCTTAAAGATTTCAGTAGACGTTGAAAAAAAAGTCCTCTGAGCTGTCACCAACTCTGTAGTATACAGAGAAAGATTTTTACCAAGAAACATCATTGCCCTTTGGCATGAAAAAAAAAGAAAATCTATGTTGCTTTTTAGCAACTGCTGAAATCACACAGGAATAAGAAACCAAGGAAAGAAAACCACACTCTGTTACTAAGTTGAGATTACCTCATTAGCCTTGAAGAAATCATGTCCCAATTTGCTATAATCATGAACTTTATTATTGTATTATTGCTTTGAAAAACCCTTAAGTTAACATTAAAGGTACAAAAAAAAAAAAAAAGAAGACTAAACTTAACTCTTTATGTGGGGTCCTAAGAAACTGGCCTCCACTCAAGGACGTATTTGTATTATATTATAAAAGGTTTTGATGAAGAGATTTTAAATTAAGTTAAGGGCTCCCTCCTGCACATGATGAAATGATTTTGTCTTCACCTTCGTGTACTGATCCTTGATGGTTGCCAGATTTTAAATTGTACAGCCCCGTACGGACTGAGCAACATATATTAAAGAGCTTTTAAAATAAAATAAACACACGGTAAGAAAGCTAGATGATGTGTCTTGTTTTTACAAAGTACTGAAAAAAATACTATCCATGGTAATGTCATTAGAAACTAAAGAGCAAAAGGTGAGGCAGCAAGGGGCAGGGCACCAGGTACAAAGCAACATATACTCTACTTTGCTCAAAATACCTTGAGGAAGTCGTGCAGTCAGCTGCCATCTTTTTTCCTTAAGCTTGCTTTGGAGACTCAGCGGGAGTGTCTAAGTGACAGGCTTGCCACAGTGGCAGGCAAGCCCGTACTCAGTGAATGTGCCTCACGAGCCTTGCAGCCCTGCGCAGGGAAATCAAGGAAGTGGGTGGTGCAAAACGCAAGTCAATGGATGGTTAACTTGACCTAATGCTGTGGTGTCTCTTCCTTCAGGGCTCTGCTCCATCCCCACAGCTACCCACAGTTGCCTGCTAACAGTCCAGAGATGAATCCCTCTCCGGAACAGCTCTTGGCAAAGTGAACATAGCGCTCACAAAGTTACACACTCTCCGAGGAGTTACCGCACCTCAGATCTTACATAAATCACTTCTGAAAGACTTGTGGAATCCCCTGCAACTCGGCTTGTGAATGAACACGTTGCAAGCCATTTTCTCCTGCTGCCTAGATGGCTTCCTTTTTTCTCCCAGGTGTTAAGAACACTCGCCCAGAAGACTTGCCATGAGTTCAAGTCCTTCTCTTACTACATAATGGGTCCCAGGTAAGCTTGTTCTATATAAAGAGCACCTGTCTAAAACAACAACAATAGCCCTCTCCTGTATCAGACAGTGGTGTTGTCTTCAAGGTCAAGATCAGCACTGTATTGTAGGAAACCTCAGGGTTAGGTGATGAATTACTTGGGGTGGGAATCTTAGCACTGTAATTCCAGGTTCTGTAAGAGTAGGGAAACCACTCAGTCTGTCCTTCTGGCCAGTGGAGATAACCTCACAAGAAAGAAAAGGGTCAAATTGTGCAAACAGCTTAGTATAATTGTGATGTTATTTACAGTCTTCCAATTTCTCCCTGCTTTTTACACCTAATTGCTATCCTCTTCTCTCCTAATCCTGGTAAAATAGGTCATAAGGCAGAAATTGCATCATCTAAATAGTTTTCTGGAGAGGACTTTTGTTGTTGTTGCTGTTGTTGTTTTAAACAGGTGCTCTTTATATAGAACAGGCTCACCTGGGATCCACTATGTAGTCAGATCAGGACTTGAACTCATGGCAATTCTTCTGGGGAGAGTTTTTAACACCTGGAAAGAAGAAAGGAAGCCATCTAGGCAGCAGGAGAAAATGGCTTGCAAGGTATCTCACTGTAAGTAGTGAGAACGGTAAAAGGCATGGGTGGGAGGGAGGGCTGAGGAGGGCCTATGATTGTCCTCCTAGCTCCTCCTTAACTCTGGCTAAGAAGGTTTAGCCTGTGCTTCCTTCGCCCTGAGCTTTGGGGATTTTTTAACTCAAACCTGCTGTTCAATCCCATAATACCCTTCTTTGGAATTGCCCCTCCATGCTCCTTCCTGTTTGTGTAAATATATTTTAAAAGAACGCAATACTTTCTTATTTAAAATAAAATAACCTGGGTGTAAGATATATCTAGCGTCTCAGCCTCTTGGGAGGGAAAGGCAGGAGGATTTTCAAGTTTGAGACCAGCCTTCACAAGTTAGCAAGACCCTAGTCTTAAAAGGCTGGAGATGTAGCTCAATGACACAGCATTCTCATGCGGTCTGCAAAGCTCTGGCTTTAATATCCAGTGCCACAGAAAAGAAAACAACACGAAAGGACGTAGGCCTTCAAGTTTGCAGGCTGAGTTTTAATGCAAGCTCTACCATTCTACTGCTTCGTGGTCTCCTAAAAACATCCGGACTTCTTGTAGCCTCTGTTTAATCATCTGAACTGAAGCAAAGACAGCCATCTCCTGTGGCAGTGGTGACGATCACTCGGGACATCCGATTTAGAAAACACTGGGCAGTCACCTACACTCAACTATGTTCTTATTCTTTATAGAAAGTTCTCTGGGGGGGATACTGCCCCACTGTCATAAATCCAAATTGTAGTGCTATATAAATAATGTGCCTTCTCTGCCCCCACCAAGGTCACCTTTAATTCTCACTCACTCCCACTCACAGGATCTATGTGTCCAGAGCAATCCCCGCTTCTCCGGGTCTTATCTTCACGCCTCTAACCTGGGACCTGGGCATAGCCTGAGGAGACTGAGCCTCTCCACTTCACCCCATCTCAGTTCTCATACTTAGGACAAAGTGGCCCACCATACCCCGGAGGCTTCTTCCTCGGGAAAGAGGCTAGATATGGAATTAAATACTTAGAATCTCATACTGAGGTTTAAGCTCTTAAGTTTAATTTTCAACAAGAGGCTTTAAATTCTGATACTCAGTGTTTCCTTGCAACTTAGTGGGGAACACTGTGCTAAAGTATGATGCTGCTTAATCCTCACAAGAAACCTAGCTAAGTATTATAATAATCTCTGCTGGGCATGTGCTCATTTCCTTTTAATGGGAAATAATTCAACAAGAAAGATTCTCGCACCTGATTCCAGGACAGATGCAAACCCGGGACTATACCAACTGTCTACTAAACCAAGTTAGATGACAGAAACCTGCTGGGCAGGAAAGCAAGAAGAAATTATTAAGAATCAGTTTCCAAGAAAGGGGTATGTTATCTTTCTATGTCTGCATGCAGCCTACATTTGTAATCCACAGCTCTCATGTAGACCCAGCATTGCTGTTGAGCTATGGTCAAAGAAAGCAACTGAATTTCTCCAAGTCCTGGTTGCTTTTTCAAGTGAAAGAAAAACAGAAATAACTATCTTTTAAGCCAACTGGGATACTTGGTTTTCTTTTTTATTAAAAAATCTGTAAAACAAGGACAAAGATTGCTTAAGATGGAGTAAAGTCAGGACCCTCCAGTGATATGCAATGAAGTCACAATGCCCAGCCGGAAGATCTAAGTCCCGAAACCAGACTCCTGCCAAATCCACTAAAGCGTCTCATTTTCTGATAAATTCACTCTGCCGGGATGCCATTGCTCCCTTCAGAGTATTGACTTTATTTTTCCTAGATCAAATGAAGTTATTTGCTTGAATTAGTCACCCTGTTCACAGACAATTTAGGTTTCACCAAGTTTGATACCATAAACACAACTTTGAACAAGTGAAACTAATTTAATTAGAGGAATGAGGCCACACATCTTTTAAGGATTTAATGAGACTGAAGTTCTTCACTTTCACATTTTTTTTTCCTTCCAACACCAAGTATTTTCAGGGAAGCCATTTTCTTCCAACAGTTTAAAAACTAGTTGAAAGACATCTTTCGCACACAGCGAGTCTAGTGCCATCTACCACATGAAGAGTACACGTGTGTCTTTGTAGGTGCTTTGAACGTGGTTTTGAAGAGCTAACTGCCTCCTTGGGGCCTTTCCAGGATCGATGAACTTCAACGGCAAGGTCAGGGAAACCAGTGGAGTGGGAAAGGTGGGGTGGATCTATTATTATAACTGAACAGACTAGAAGTTCGTCTGAAGTCCCTTCCCTGTATTCCCTGATGACCCCTTTACTTCACAGCCTAAACTTAGGCACAAGACCTCCCCACTCGAATGTCATAGTAGAGGTTCTTGAATTGAAAATTCACTGACATGGGGATGGCATTATGCCTTCTGTTCGTGAATTCTAACTGGCAAGAAAAAACTCTCCAATTCTCCCAGCAAACTTGTTTTCAACAGGATAGTGGTCTGGCTATGATAGCCCTCAAACTCCTTGGCCAGAAAACGTTAGAGATTCCACCATGTTGGCTATAGCCTTCCTCTATGGTTGTTTTCCAATATTAATTTCTAGGTATACCTCTTCCCCCACAAAGATACTCTGAGCCCATCCTTAGAAAATGGTATAGTTCATTATTTATTCTGCCATGTTAAGACATGATTAAGACACACTCTTTCAACCCGTTCCCCCAAATAAACACCTTAAAATGAACTTTCATCAAGCAATGCCCTTGGAATGGTTAACATGATTTGCAATGACTTGGTGGACATTGTGACTTTTGCTAGCCAGCTCTTTCGCTGTTTCTTTCCTTTCCCCGTCTTAGATTTACTGACTCAGAAAGAGACTAGACTGAAGCTGACGGTTTTGTTTCTACAAAGGACCAAATAATAAGCACCTTTTTAACTTGTCATTGGTTCTTTGTGAATTTCACAGCACGCATCCCAATCCCACTTCCCTCCCGGCCCTCTTATCCACCCCCTGCCCTTGCAACCTCCCCTACAAAAAGAAAACAAAAAGGAGAAAGTAAGCTAAACATTTTAAAAAGAAACAAAACAAGACAAAATCTTGTCGTGGAAGCTACAGCGTGTCACCATGTGACCCCCAAGGTCATAAGAACTGAAGCTCTGACCCTGCTCCTCACCAACTGCAACCCTCAGGAGAGTAAGCCCTGCACCTTACCTAGGCAGCACAGTAGAGCTGGCCTTGGTTGGGGGGAGTGGGGCCGGGAGAACCAGCCTGAGGGTGTGAGACCAACCCAGCTTCTGCCCAGGCTCATATCCAGGGCTGAGTTGGCCCCACTGTAACACCCACCCTATCTATGATCTACTGGAGCATGTGAAGGGTCTGTCCTTGAGATCCATAGCTGCACGATCTCCAGCATACAGGGCAACAACAGAATATCTGTCAGGAGTCCAGGTGGGGACCCAATACTGGTAGTGTAGCAGAAGCCGGAGGCCGCAAACAAGACCTATGACTCACTGCAATGAACATTTGCAAGTCGAGATGCGTGGGCAAATAAGTATGGTTGAACTCTCAAAATGTGCTGATGAATCTTCCTTGTCAACCTGATGGGATCTAGAATGACTGGGACACGAAGCTGGGCGGGGCCGGGAGGATGTTTTCAGGGAGAGTAGTGAACACACACTCTGAAGCTGGGAGGCACTATCTCATAGGCTGGGGGCTCAGCTTGAATTAAAGGACCAGAAGAAAGAAAGCCAGTGGAGTACCAGCCTTTACTTTGGTCTGCTTCCCAATCTACCATGAATAAGCAAGCTCCCAGCTCCCAGGCTTTCTCCCCCATGATGAGCTGCACCCCCCCCCGAAACCATGACCCCTAATAAACCCTGCCTCTCCTAAGTTGCTTCCTGAGGGTGTTTATCATAATCATGAAAAAAGTCAATACACAGAGCCATGTAATCTTTGTCATGGCCCTGTCATTGTACTGAAAAAAAGACAAGTGCAGAGAGCTATGGCCTTATAATACTTTATCTGTAAAAATAGGCGATGAGCTAGATTTGGTTCATGAACCCCAGTTTGCTGACTACTGATCTCAATGAAAAGATGAATAAAGTCAGGAACGCATCTGCTCTGGTGGCCCACTTGGCACCCAGTGGGCATTCAAATATGCCGACTGAATGAATAGAAACAAATTTTCCAAAATCTGAGATACATTCTCACGTAGTATAGAGCTACATCAGTCATATGGTAAATGAATAATCCTCCACACCTCTCAGGTGGGCCGTGACATGGCTTCTCAGTGCAGAAGCATCCTCAGAATAATGGGAACTCACATTGATTTTTTTTTCCCCAAAGTTCAATATCCTTTATCCATGATTTACTTCTAGATTATCTTAGGGAAGTTTATTATAGCTATGAAACTTCACTAAACTTCATCCGTGGCCCTGCATATATTTGTTCTGTTAGAAATGCTCCAGGTGGAAGCAGACCCACTGAGAAGCTGTCTTTACGAGTGTTTCCACTTACATCCTCTCTCAGTCTCTCATCGTCATCAAGGAATCACATATCTGGGTGATTCTTGACCATCGTTGCCATTTTTAGCTGAAACTTAGGCAACTGATTTTTTTTTTAAATGAAGGCAACCAACCTTTTCACAAAAATATGACCCGCTGTCCCTAGAGAAAAGAGTGACTTGCTTTGAAACTAGCTTTTCCAAGAAAGAATTCATACCTTGCCTTTTAGAAATTCCATTCTCCTCTTTCAGCAGACTGTTGCAACTGATAGCTACTGGTAATGTTGGGGTGTGTGTGGTTAATTTTTAATAAAAAAATACACTGTTAATAAGATAAAGAAAATCAAAATTACAATCACCCAAGGTTGTCTTTCCTCTATTTAAAAGACGGAAAGTTCATGCTCCACTATGTTCATAGCAGCCTTATTTATAATAGCCAGAAGCTGGAAAGAACCCAGATGCCCCTCAACAGAGGAATGGATACAGAAAATGTGGTACATTTACACAATGGAGTACTACTCAGCTATTAAAAACAATGAATTTATGAAATTCCTAGGCAAATGGATGGACCTGGAGGGCATCATCCTGAGTGAGGTAACCCAATCACAAAGGAACTCTCACAATATGTACTCACTGATAAGTGGATATTAGCCCAGAAACTTAGAATCCCAAGATACAAAATACAAAGCACATGAAACTCAAGAAGAACGAAGACCAAAGTGTGGACACTTTGGCCCTTCTTAGAATTGGGAACAAAACACCCATTGAAGGAGTTAGAGAGACAAAGTTTGGAGCTGAGACAAAAGGATGGACCATCTAGAGGCTACCATATCCGGGGATCCATCCCATAATCAGCCGCCAAACGCAGACACCATTGCATACACTAGCAAGATTTTGCTGAAAGGACCCTGATATAGCTGTCTCTTGTGAGACTATGCCAGGGCCTACCAAACACAGAAGTGGATGCTCACAGTCAGCTATTGGATGGATCACAGGGCCCCCAATGGAGGAGCTAGAGAAAGTACCCAAGGAGCTAAAGGGATCTGCAACCCTATAGGTGGAACAACAATATGAACTAACCAGTACACCCTGGAGCTCGTGTCTCTAGCTGCATATGTATCAGAAGATGGCCTAACCGGCCATCAGTGGAAAGAGAGGCCCATTGGTCGTGCAAACTTTATATGCCTCAGTACAGGGGAACGCTAGGGCCAAGAAGTGGGAGTGGGTGGGTAGAGGAGTGGGGGGAGGGTATGGGGGACTTTTGGGATAGCATTGGAAATGTAAATGAGGAAAATACCTAATAAAAACATTTTTTAAAAAAAGGAGAAAAGTTGCTTTTTAAAGGATCATTGCCAAAATGTGCCCTAATGCGACCAAGGGTGACTATAGTCTCATCTGGAAGGACGTGGGGGAGGGGAAGAATATGTTCAAAACATACTTATGTTTTAAAAATGTTTTAAATAATAAAAATAGAATTTTAAAAAACCTATACAACATAATTTTCTCGGACCTGCTAGCGATATAAATAATGACACAAAGGCTTTTTTAATATTTTAAGGTTCAGGCCTTTCAGCAAGAGCAGTCTCCCAGCTAGCTAGCTAGCCTGACTAATCCTGGCCCTGTGCCCTGCCACATCGTCAGGTCTACCTCTCTGGTCCTCTCTAGTCCCTCCGTTCACCTCCGTGTCTGCTGGCTGAATGTCCTATCTCTCAATTCTTCTCCCAGGATCCCTCTCTCTGCCTGGAAGTTCTGCCTTCCACTTCCTACCCAGCTATTGGCCATCAGTTCTTAATGAAAGCCTCAGGCAGGTAAGGAACAATGAATGTTTACAAAATATGAGATGAGCGATTGGTCATTAGCTCCCTGCCAGTGCAGAATTAAGTCTTAAACACTTCACACAATGAACCCCAACCTAATGACAGTCTCTTAGCCATAGAAAACATAAAAGAAGAACATACACTCGAATTAATCTCCTTTATCTGACATATCTTTTCAACATTATTATCTGTAATGGTATTGACTGGCAATTTAATGACATCTGGAGCATTGGTCTTCAACCTTGGTCCTCAACCTTCCTGACACTGCAACCCTCGAATACAGTCCCTCGTGTTGTGGTGACCCCCAACCACAAAATTATGTCTGCTGCTACTTCCTTCATAACTGTATTTTTGCTACTGTGATGAATCATAATGTACATATCTGATATTCAACTCCAAGGGGGCAGAACTGACTGGTTGAGAACCAATGATCTAGAGTCACCTAGAAAACAATTCTCTGGGGTGTAGTGGCTATTCCTGGTTGTCAACTTGACTATATCTGGAATGAACTACAATCCAGAATTGGAAGGCTCACCAACAATCCTAATCTGGAGGCTGGGGGCTAGAAGTTTTTGACCTGGATCTTAGCATGGAGATCTTGAATCCCAGAAGATTAAGACAGGGAGATCTCTGAGTTCAAGGTCATCTGGGATTAAAGGCATGGTGGCACATACCTTTAATCTGGGCCATAACTTCTGCTGGAGACCTTCTGCTGGGACATTGGAAGAATGCTAGTTCCTTGGACTTCCATTCACAGCTGCTGCTGACCATTGTAGGGGAGTTGGATTACAGACTATAAGTCATCAACAAATTCCCTTACTATATAGAGACGACCCATCAGTTCTGTGACTCTAGAGAACCCTGACTAATACACTGGGTATGACTAGGAGGGGCTTCCTGGAGGTTAACTGAGGTGGGAAGGCCCACTCTAGGCAGTACCATTCCATGGGCTGGCGTCCTGGGCTGTGCACAACCAAGAAAGCAAGCAGAGCACCAGCGTTTATCACCTTCTCTTTCCTGGCTGTGAATCAGCTTTGACAGTGGCCTCACCCCTGTGATGGACCACACCCTTGAGCTATGAGCCAAAGAAAAGCTTCTCTCCTCCAGTTGATTCTGTCAGGTATTTGGTCACAGTGACGAGTGACCCATACATTGCCGTAACATGTTTTCTTTAAAAAGTTTTATCCAGAGGCTTCGAGGGGGAAATTACTATCCTGAAAATACGAGATTTTTAAACTACCTTATCCTGCATTTTGAGCTTTAGTGGGCTGTTAAAATCATCGAATCTTCTTAAAGGCTGGCACACTGATGGATGGGGTCAGGCTAGAACTCTGTGCAGCCTGAGAGGAGGCGCTCTCCCGGTGTCCCTGTGGCATTCCGATTTTGGAACTCTTGAACCAGATTACTCTTTTCTCAGAAAAACATTCTGACAGCACTTTAATGACAGTCACACAGACTCCAAATTCTTTTTCTCAGTAGTGGGCAGATTCCCTTTCCATCCTTTTGATCTTCATCAAAAAATGAAGCGGCAGCCACTGCGTCCTATTTACTCCCTCCATGAGCCCCGCAGCTGTCTGGGAACCACGGGCATTTCCAAGCTTTGAAGACAAGAGTCTGATGTTCAGACACAAAAGTGTCCTTCTCACAAAGCCACAAACTAAAGCGACTGTTTCTGGTTTTGAAGTAGCGGGAAAACCATGTGTCAGCTAGACAACGCATGCCTCATTACACACATCAGAATGTGAAAGCGTTTCTAGACCGTGAGTGGCGTGCACCGTAACAATGTGCGGTTCCACAGCACTGCTGACATCCGGGCTGGACAAGCGCCACTGATTAAAACGAGCCGGCACACCGACTCGTGTTTACTGAGCTTCCGTGTGCACCAGGCACTGAGGCGATAAACAAAACCTTTTATTTCCTAAACAGAGAATTCCCAGAAGCTACTTCAGTGCCACCTGCTCATCCGGTTTCCTAACAAGTAGGTGAGTTCTCCTGAGGAAGAAATATTGAGCAGAGCAACATGAGATAAAGATCGGTCTCTCTTTTCCAGACGGCAAAGACTTTGTCAGACGTCTTCTTCATACAACACCGTGATGTGTTCTATTGTACGTAGAGGAGCTTAAAAGCTCTGAATAGGTATAGAGTCTCCAACAAGACATCTTTTCTCTCTGCAAGTTTAGGAACGTGTATTGTTTTTTCCCAGGTTGCCAGGCTCGGTGTATGGGAGCGCTTCTGTTTAGAGAGTTAGGAGAGAGTTAGGAGCATGAGTAACTTTCCCGGAGCGGTAAACTGAGGCTGTGAGGATGGTCGCAGCAGTGAAGAAAGGGTAGGAAGTTAATAAAGAACATTTAAGGGAAGGACTGAAGGCCCTCAAGGAGATGGCAACCCCAAAGGAAGATCCTTGGGAGCTCCCAGAACTGAGCCACCAACCAAAGAGCATACAAATACATGGGCTAGTTCGAGCGCTCCCCCTTCCCGGCAATCCTCTCTGTCCTCCCACCCACCCCCACCCCCAACCCCACCACCACCACCACCACCACCCCCACCACCGCACATCTGTAGCAGAGTGCTGCCTTGTCTGGTCTCAGTGGGAGAGGACACACATAATCCTGCAGAGACTTGATGCACCAGGGTTGAGGGATAGAGGGAAGCCTGGGGGGCTGCCCTCTCAGAGGCCAAAGTGAGGGGGTTGGGGGGAGGAACTCTGTGAGCGGGGACTGGGAAGAGGCAACATTTGGGATGTTAATTAATTAATTTTTTTAAAAAAAAAAAGAACAGATGTGGAGGACATTTGCAAAATTTCTTCTAATTGGCGGCCAGGGGCGTTTGTGCTGCTCTATCTATAGGAAATGTATAAGAACAGCTTGTGTAACAGAGACAGGCAGAAATGACCACTCTCGCTCGTCCTAAGCACTGTCTCAGGAGATGATGTCCAATGAGCGACTGGACAGGCAGAAGAAAGTGACACTCCTGGTTGAATTCTCTCCAAAGTCCACAAATAAAATACTTGCTGTCCATTTCTTTTATATTGTTGTTATGAGAATGTCATACAGGAGTGCTGTATTTACATTTCTATGTGCTTGGGGCTGAACACTTAATTATTTTTAAAGAGTTAAGGCAAATGCAAGGTACGCAGAAATGTTCCTAAAGATGACCCTACCCATCAACTGTCTATTTGCCAGACTAAAGCTTCGGAGCAAACAACTACATAGCCAGTGGCTTTAAATGGCAGGCTTTGTTTTTGTCATTGTTGCGAGTTTGACTTGTTGGGGACTTCTTACTTTGTTTTCCTTTTGTCTGAAACAGTGGCCCTGGCTTATTCTGACCGTGCTATGGAGACCAGGATGATTTTGACCTTGTAGTGATCCTCCCAGCCTCTGCTTCCCAGATGCTGGAGCTACAGATATTGCACTACCACACCTCCATAGGCATTATTTTATTTCAAGGTTCTGCAGCTGATTGGATGTCTCCTCTGTTCTCAGCCAGGCATGCTCATGCTTTGGGTTCAGGTGGAGATCTGATCGTGTTGGCTTTGCCGTTCTTGACTGAGTACAGAATTGGTTTGTAACTGTGGCGCAGACTCGATACTTCTATTGTTTCTCAGTCTCCAAAAGGCGTTTTCAAGGTTGTAACAAGGTTAAGTGAGAATACGAAAACTGCTAAGACCTGAGGCGTGGCTGAGCTGAGCCGGCACAGCTTCAGTTCCAAGCATTGTGAGTGTGAGGACCACAGTGTTCTTGAGCTGCATAGGAGGTTGGCGGCTGTGCTCTCAAGGTCTTTAACTCAACAGAACCTAAAGCAGAAACAGGGATAGTTAAAAACAGTTTTCTCCAGGCTGGACATGATGGCACACCCCTTTAATCCTGGCATGTGGGAGGCAGAAGCCCCCACATACTCATAGACATCCACCTGCTTGATGACAGCAAGCTGATCAAATTCTTCACTGCTATAGAACCCTAGGGACTGAAGCTCTGCGGGTGTACCTGATAACTACAGATGCATCTCTGTAGCAGAGCGATCAATACACTGGAAGTACAAAGACAGTTCCTCCAGCTGTATCTCTCTGCTGCTGTGGAAGGTCTAGTCACCTTGGGACAATGACCTGGGAAGCCTGCCCAGCACACACAGTGCTAATCTGAGTGTAGCCAGCAGAGGCCCATCATGCTCAAAGGAAAAAAAGATGGCACTGTGAGGACAGCAGTGATGGACACTGGACCCTAGTTGATACAGGCTTGGCAGCAGGTAAACTCCAGGAAGAAGAGCCCACTGTGTCTACAGACAGCCGCCCTTGCATGAATCTGCCTTTGTATTCAATGATGCCAAAGGAGCCAGTTCCAATGCGTCCTTATTGCTTTCTTCTCCCCACCAGTATGATCAGGGTTTGCATGTTATTGTTAGTGTTGTGGTTTCATTTGTTAATGTAACCATATTTGCCTAATTCCATTTCTGCTTTCTTCCTCATTCAGGGAAAGTTTATTTTTCCTTTGTTATTTCTTCTAACTCATTTTTTTTTTTGAAGCTTGTATATTTTTTCCTCTCCCTGCCTCTACCATCAATGGTATTTTTAATTTATCGTGTTTTTCTTCAATACTCTGATTTTTTATATTGTGTTCCTTTTCTTACACTTACCTAATTTCTTTTTCCTTTATCTCATTCATCTTCTACTTCCTCCAAATAATTGTTCGAGCCATAATACCTTCTCTAGTAACCTTAGATTTTTGATGTGAAGGTCATTGGTGATGCATTAGTGGACTGTAATTGGTTTTAAGTGAATTTCTGTGCTTTCATTTATAGAATATTGTTGCTACTGCTATAACTGTTTGTTTTCCCCTGGCCTAGTGGTCCTTGGAATTCAGCCTTCAAGAAGGATGCTCAGTAAGAAACACACAAGTGTGCACGCACACGCATACACACACATTTATAAACACGCACACACACACATGTATACACACACACGCACACACACACATCCACAGACACACACATACAGAGAGATAGAAGATAACAACCAAGAAAGGAACAGAACCTCAGGGTTTAACTGTAGCATAGATTAATGGACCTCACAGATATCTACAGAAAACTCCAACAGAAACTTAATACCCATTCTTCTCAGCAGCTTATGGAACTGCCTCCAAAATAGACCACATTCTAGACCACGAATCAAGTCCTATCAACGGTAAGAGCTGAAGCAATCTTTTGTATCTAGCCAGATTATAGTTCAGTAAAACTAGAAGACAATGGCAAGAGAACTACAGAATAACACAAATGCATAAAAAATAAGCAAGACACTATTGATCAAATGGGAATGTTCGAATTGCCTAGATTCAAATGAAAATAAGAATATAACTTAGGGAAACTTTTGGAATATGGCTAAGGTGGCTCTAAGAGGAAAGTTTATGTCTATGAGAGCTTACATGAAAAGTATGAAACAAATGTCAATGTAATAGTACACCTCAAGGACCTGGAAAAGCAAGAACGATCCAAATAAAAAAGAATTAGACAGCAAGAAACAAGAAAGATCAGGGCAGGAATTAATGAAATGGAGACTAAAAGACAGTATACAAAATTGACCATAGAGTTGGTTCTTGTAAACAATAAACAAGATTGACAAGCCTCTTGCCAAACTAACCAGAGAGAGAGGCAGAACCCAAATTAATAAAATTAGATATTAAAATGAAAAAGTAATTACATATTCCAGTGAAATCTGGGAAGTCATGAAGATATAATTTGAAAATTTTTATTAAAAAAAAGACATGGAAAATTCTTATGCACATCTGACCTTCTGAAATTAAAGAGATACAAACAAGTTAAACAGATTCATAAAAATCAGTGAGATTAAGGCAGTAATGAAACTCTGCCAGCGACCAACAGATGAGTTCACCGTCAAACCCCGCCAAATCTTGGAAGAGCTAATGCCAACACTCCACAAACTGTTCCATAAAATAGAAAGGGAAAGAACACTACACACTCGTTATGTGAAACAAGTATCTACCGCGACGCCAAAACCAGATAAGGATGCAACTAAAAAGAAAACACTGGACCAATTTCCCTGAGACCGCAGCTGCCAAACTCTCCCTCAGAACATCTCCCAAAATCTGGAATGAAGCAACAGCACCACTTCCTGCTCTTACCCAATATAGTGCTCAAAACCTTAGCTAGAAACAAGAGGAAGACACACGGGGAAGTAAGAGATGCATTTATCTCTACTTACAGATGGCAAGACCCTGTCCTTAAAGGATTCTACGGATCCCGATGCTAAGAACTCTAGGAACTGATAACGAACAATTTTCAGCAAAGTAACGAGATGGAAAAACGAGCTTACAAGGGTCAATAGCTTGTCTGTATGTCAATACAGAACTTCAAATACAGAGGAAATCAGGAGAAAATTGTTCCATTTAATACCTGGCAAAAAAATAAACTTTAGGCCAAGTCTAGTTAGAAGAGACAAAGAGGGACACTTCCTATTGACTGAGGAAAGAATCTTTCAAGGTGACATTTTCATTCTAAATATATACACACCAAACACAGGCTTATGCAACTTTATAAAAACAAACGGGACTAGAAATAAAGTCACAGAATAATTACAACAAAGTAACTGTTTGTAAACTGACAACTCCAACACATACTTTAACCAAGCAGACAAAGAATAAACAGAGAAGCACTGGAATTAAACAACACCATGGATCAAATGGGCATACCCAACATCTACAGAACATTCCACTGCAAGTTTCACTTTCTTCTCAGAAGCCCAGGAAACATCTATAAAGTAGACCACACAGTACGAGACAAAGCCTAGCAGATTGGAGAGATTCCCTGTGTTGTATCTGACCACAGAAGAATAAATTAATAGCAAAAGGAATTAGAAAACATACAAACTCACTATATTAAACTACAACCCCACTGAAATGAAAAATAAGCTAGTGATTATTTCAAAAAGAATTTAAAAAATAAAATACTAGAACGGAATGAATATGAAGACACAACACACCGAAACCTATGAAATGCAATGAGGGTTTCTGTCCTACGACAGAAATTTACAGTTCTAAATGCTACATAAAACAGCAACATAAACAAACAACCCTAAATCAAAAGAGCAACCTAACCATTCACATTAAGAAACAAGAACAAGCCAAACCCCACACCAGCAGATGGAAATAAATAATCATGATTGAGGCAGAAATCACTGAAGTGCAAACAAGAAATACCAAGAATCAAAAAACAAAGGTTGGTTCTTTGAAAAGATAAATAATATTTTATTGGCAAACCTTTAGCCAAGTTAATCAAAAGAAAGAGAGATAAGGCCCAAATTGAGAGAATTAGTAATGAGACAGGAGATATTACAATAGATACCAATAAAACCCAGAAAGTCATATCAATATACCTTAAAATTCTATATTTCACTAAACTGGAAAATATAAAAGAAATAAATTTCTAGATGCATACAATCTACCAAAATTAAAGCAAGATGGCTCAAGCAATTTTAACAGACCAATAACAAACAAAAAGATTAAAGCAGTAAATATAAAACAGACCAAATACATCATTCACCACGATCAAGTTAGCTTCATCCCAGATATACGGAGACAGTTAGACATGTGTAAATCAATCAATACTATTCATCGTCATTCAGGCATTGCTCCCCTGCTGCTGAGACCAGCCTGCAGTCACAACCAGTGGATCCTGGTGGATCCTGAGTGGGGAAGCAAGGCAGGAAAGGAGTGGTGGGGTATGTGAGAACAGACTTTCAGGAGACAGGCTTGTTTAATGGCACAAACAAAGGCTATTTAAACCTTTGGGAGTGAGTAGGGATCTTGGGAAGAGTGTGCATCATTAGTTCAGGCCAAGGTACTGGAGATACCTCATTTGCATATGGAGGATTCCAGATGCTGCTGAACATGACTATATTAGGAGAGAGGAAGTTTAACCTGGCTACAGGCTACTGTGCCCTCCTCTGGTGTGGCAAAAGTGGGGGCACAAGGCTATGTGGGCCTGGGACATTCAGGGGCAAGAGAGGGAAACAACCCTCTCTTATCTATCTCAGGACGAGATTTCCAGGCTTTGAACACGTCTCGACCCCACTCTTGCTCCCAGACCTGCTTTCCATGGCTCCACGGCTCTCCCAGCCCCACAATCCATCACATAAATGGTCAAAGGCAGAAATCACACAATAATCTCAAGAAAGGCAGAAGGCCTTTCACAAAATCCAACATCCCTTCATCATGAAAGGCCTAGGCAGACTCATGATGGGTGGAATATATCTATATGACAAACAGAAGCATCCCCACTAAGACCAGGAAGAAGACAACGGTGCCTACTCTCCCAACTCCCGTTCAATACAGTGGTTGAGATCCTAGCTAGAACAATAAGACAAGAGAAGGAAATAAAAGGGCAGATTGGAAATGAAGACATCAAAAGCATCCCTACTTGTAGATACACTAGAGAACCTAAAGACTCCATCAGAAAACGCCTATAGACACTTTGGGCAAAGCAGGGGGTATAAAATCAACATATGAAAATCAGCTTCCTTCCTACACACCAATGTCAAACTACTCAAAAATAACTCAGAAACAAATCCATTCACAATAGCCTCAAAACAAAAAAAATATAAATAGGATATCTATTAGAAATCCTAATAGATAAAAATAAACTTACCAGGGAATTGAAAGAACTCAACAATAAAAACACTGAAGAAAGAGATTGAAGAAGTCACTAAGAGACAGAAAGACCTCCTATGCTCATGGATTGGTAGGATGACTATTGCACAAATGGCCATCCTACAAAAGGTAATCTATAGATTCCATGTAATCAAAGAACCTACTCAGTCATTCACAGAACTAAAAACGTTATTAAGTTCACATAAAAGCACAAAAGACCTCAGATAGTTAAAATAATCTTGAACAATAGGAATATTCTAGAAGAATCACAATATCTGAATTCAGGTTATTCTATAGGCCATAGTGGTAACAATACTGTGGTGTGGACACAAAAAATCAATGCAACTGCAGTCACTTGAGTTTTTACCAAAAAATAAAAGCTCAATGCGCACATTGGGAAAAAGACAGTGTCTTTGGGAAAGCCAGATATTTGCATGTAGTAGAATGAAAACTGGTCCTTGTTGCTGCCTCTTGGGAGCTGGGAAGATAGACTATTCAATCAATGAGTCTGGAAAAAAACTGATCTCCACATGTTAAAGAATAAAACTAGATCCAATTGACTTGTCCTGCACAAAAATCAATTCAAAACAGATGAAATTTCTAAATATAAAACTTGAAAATTTAAAACTGTAGAACAGTAAAGGACTTCAAGACAATAAGGATAATTAAGAACTCTCTGAGAAGGACCCCAATAGCATAATATAACACACACACATACAGGCACACACACACACACACACACACACACACACACACACACACACACACATACAGGCACACACACACACATACACATGGGAATTTGGGAATCACATAAAATTTAAAAGCTGTGCACATTCAAGGAATCCATCACCACAGCAAAGAGCAGACTGTAGAACTGGACAAGCTTTGCCAACTACTCATTAGACAGGGGATTGATATCTAGGATATATAAAGAACTGAAAAAAATTAAGCAATAAAATAAAATCAACTAGAAAAATCTAACTCATCCAGTCACTAAATGTTGGATGAGCTAAACGGTTCTCTAAAGATGAAATCCAAACAGCTCATGCATCCTTGGAAAAGTATACATCAGTCTTAGCTATCAGAGAAATCCAAGTTAAAACTACTAAGCTCTCATCTCTTGGTATCAAAATGGTTGTCACTAAGAAATCGAATGATTACTGTGATGGAAGATTTAACAAAGAGAGACCCTTACTCACTACTGATAATAGTCTATCATTTTATAGCCCTGTGGAAATCAGTAATGACGTCATTCAAAAGACTGACAGTTGAACTAGATCATGCAGCTATATCAGGCAGCACACCACATCATTCCTGCTGAACCGTGTGCATTGCTGCACTCTTCATAACAGGCAAGAAATGAAATAAAATGTCCGTCAACAGATATGTGGATAAGAAAATATGGAACATATATACAGTGGAATTTTATGGAACCTTAAAGAAAAAAATCATATTTGCAAGAAAATGGATACAATTGGAAATCATTATTTTAAGCAAAATAATTAATAATAATAATAATAGTAAAGCCAAACTTAGAAAAAATTACATGGTTTCTCTTATATATGGAATTTAGATTTGAAGGTATATATTTTTCATGTGCATATATATGCATAATCATGCACATATGATATGTTGATATGTAGGCCATGAAATGGGAACAAAAGGGATCATGAGAGGTAAAGAAGAGATCTTAAGGAGAAGAAAGTAGAGAGGGTGACAGGGCTCACCTCAGCCAGTAAAGTACTTGCCCAAAAGCAGTGAAAACTCAAGTTTGACCTCAGTACCCATGTTTTTTCCAAATAAATAAATAAATAAATAAATAAAAACAGGCATGATAGCTAAATACTCAGGGCCTATCTAGGTACCTCATTAGCATGGAGAAGTCTAGAATTTTCATACTACATGACTGGTTATCATGGCTCTCTCAATGGGGTGTCATGGTTAAGTGTTCTAGGACAGAAAGCCCTTGCCTGGAAGTTGGTTCTAACACCTGCCATTCTCAATTATGAGAATTCCCAGGGGTTTGAACATGCTTCAATCTTACCAGGTGTTCTGTCTGGTGGCATGGGCCACTTGCACCCAATTGCACATATTCATACGTGCACAATTTAAAACACGATTATAGCAGAAGGAAGATTAATGGAGCCTCCTGGAGGAAGGAAGGGCATGTGTGAGCACACGGAGAAGACAATAAGAATAAAACAGAACAATCCATGAACCCTATTAATGTGCTAACCTCAACTTTCTCATTTAAATCTAAGATCAGATCTTAAAACATGATTAACAGAACCAGTTGTAGAACTTTAGATTTGGTTCCCCAAGTATGAAAGCATTTAAGCTACCCAGCATGGCCAAGCTTGAACTACAAATAAGCAAACTCCTGGCCGAGGGTCTGGAAGAACTGAGAGTGAATGAGAGACAGGCTTGGCAGCCATTCTAGATGTAGATATGACCAATATCATGCAATCGAAATAATGACTCAAGAAGGGCAGCTAGCTGGGGGACGGTGTAGCCTTAGTGGAACCAGGGGTGATTAGGTAGTTGTGGGGGCATTAAGTGTAAGTTTTATTCTACTGTTTTGAATTTGATAAAACTAACTTTTATAAAAAGCTGATCAGTGTGTGGTGGTGATTTGAATAGGAATGGCCCTCAAAGACTCATGTGTTTGAACTCTTGGCCTATAGGGAATGGCACTGTTAGGAAGTGTGACTATGTTGGAGTAGGTGTGGACTTTAAGAGGAAGTATGCCACTGTAGAGGTGGGCTTTGAGATCTCCTGTGCTCAAGCTATGCACAGCCAGTCTCCCTCTGCTGCCTTCAAATCAAGATGCAGAACTCTGGGCTTCTTCAGCACCAAGTCTGCCTGCACAATGCCATGCTTCCCACCATAATGACAATGGACAAAACCTCTGAATCTGTAAGACAGCACCAATTAAATGGTTTGGTTCATAAGTGTTGCTGTGGTCATGGTGCCTCTTCACAGCAATGGCAACCCTAATTAAGACAGAAGATGGGGGGAGGGGAGCCGGGCCTGGATCAAGAGGGTGAAGGGAAGCGGGGAATGGGGGGAAACAGAAGTTGGTACCAGAGACTGGGGTTATTGTTGTGTTAGGCCTGACCATGTTTTTGTTTGGAGGAAGGCTGATTTTGGAATTATGGATTAGGAAATCAGTGGAATGTTTTAAGCAATGATGTTTTGGGCCATCCTAGGAAGAACAGTGGTGCCAAGCATGATTCAACTGTGCGGGCCTGGCTAAAGAGGTTTCAGAGGAGAAGACTCTTAGCATGTGGCCTAGAGACTTATGATACTTTGTCTAAGGATGTAGCCTCTTTTTGCCGTTGTCTGAAAAGTTTGCCTGCAGCTAAAGAGTTTTGGATTAATTGCATTAGCAAAGGAAATCTCAAGATAGCCTAGGATATGCTCTGTCGTGTGGCAACTAATGTTTCAGCAAGGTGAGCAAGGAAAAATACAAAATGTATGATTCAAAGATTAAAGGGGCACCAGGAAGTGGATGGAAGCTAAATCCTGTGTTCAAGGAAATAAACATATTAACAATATTAAATGGAATTAAGGAAATAGTGACCTCAGGGCAAGATCTCACCCAGTTGTCTCCAATTCACAGAGAGATTCTGATTCAAACTAATTTTTCTAAGATAATGGAATAAGAGTTGAAACCCAGCTCTGTTTTGAACCCAAAGCACAGGTTAGAGACTCACAGGGGAAGAACCGAGCTGATGTTTATCTGTGCATTTCGTGAAACCAAAGCATTCTTCTAGAGATGAAATGAGTGGTTTCCCATGATCTTTTTTCTAATTGACAACATATTCAAAAGCAGCTTTCTGAAATAATGTTGAGCCAACATAAGTTCAGATAAATTAAAATAACTAGCTGTAATAACAGTTTACTAACTGCCTATATGGACCCAGAATTCACTTTAACTGAATATCAATGAGAATATAGATATTTGATTGATGTATATTTTCATATTGAATATATTTATATAAAGTAACCGTGCAACTTAGTTTATTAATATGTTTAATATCTATAGGTTAATGTGTAATGAGAAGTAGTAGAAAGATTCTTAGGGGAAAGACAGATTGAAAAGCATGATATTTAAATTTAGCAAAACAGGTCTACATTTGTTTACTGTGAAAATAAATGAGTTAGTATGATTAGAGAGTGCCTAGCAGATTACAGATGTCCAATGAATAGTAAAGATTTTCACCATAAGCCCCATAAAATTCAAACACTAAAAAAATTAAAAAACACTACCAACAACAAATATGCTACTGAAAGTGTTTTCAAAATAGTTTAAACAACTTAAAATTTGTTCCAAATATTTTATAATAATAGCAAAGAAGTATTTTTGCTGTTTTTGTTTACATAAAATCTTTTAAATTGTATTGCCTACATCAATAAAAAATAAGTATTTGTCATTGATTAAGCAGACTCCAAAAAGTAATTGACAATAATTGTTACTGATCTTGACAGAATAATACAACATAGCTTTCTCTATTAAAAAATATACTTCCCAGAACTTGAAAAACTTCTTTGTACTGTTTTTTGGGTTTTTTTTTTCTCCGTGTTTCTGAATGTTACAAAAGATGCTGGTTAAAAAGTTAAAGCTCTAGACATGTTTGTAAGCAAACAGTCTTGTAATGTGATCATTCAAGATGTAGAATATAGGATCTACAGTGACCACACACATCCATCGAAACCATAGGGGTTTGTGGGCTATTTAAACCATTGTTGAAGAGAATTGAAGAAAACAAGATTCTGTTGCATTTGTGACCTCTAGAGGCCAACATGAATGCGATATATTTTCCTCTTTCAATGCTGCTTCCAAACACAGTCTTCAGGGGCTCAGGATTTATAGGCATTAAAACATTGAGCAGACTTAACAGAATAGAGAAGGTTCCATTTGAGATGGACATGTTGCCTTTACTAACAACCACAAACCACAAATTGAAGTTTTAAATGATAATTTGAAAAAGATGCAGACATTTGGAAAACCATCACGGAAAATAAAAACCTTGCCTGCTTCACAGCGGAGATGTCCAGGCTAATTATTTACAGCAAGAAATCTTCAAATTGAATATGAACCCAGTGAAACGCACACTAGACCCTGGAGTCAAAGCCACTTCTGGTGTTTTCTAGCTGCATGGATTCTGAAGTAGAAGTGTTTATCCATCTCAGCCACTATCCATATGTGCATCTATAAGATTAGCAGGCATGAGAAATTCTACTTCACCATATTGGTGGTAGATTAAAGGAGATAAAACATAATGTGAACATTTCTTGAGAACTGTCAAGTTTTAAACCATTAACACAAATTTCACTATGAATTGCTCAGACATAAAGTATATAATCTATAACTTCTATACTTTTCTACTGCACGGCTGAAACCAGAACACTGGCCCAACGGAAGCTTCTGTAAGCAGAAAGGAATTCTGAGGTAGATAGAGTTTGTTACTTTTTCCTTATTCTGGGCTTTTCCTTATCAACCTGGGTGATACTTTGAGTATCCCTATTGTCTTAGTCAGGGTTTCTATTCCTGCACAAACATCATGACCAAGAAACAAGTTGGGGAGGAAAGGGTTTATTCGGCTTACACTTCCATACTGCTGTTCATCACCAAGGAAGCCAGGACTGGAACTCAAGCAGGTCAGGAAGCAGGAGCTGATGCAGAGGCCATGGAGGGATGTTCTTTACTGGCTTGCCTCCCCTGGCTTGCTCAGCCTGCTCTCTTATAGAACCCAAGACTACCAGCCCAGAGATGGTCCCACCCACAAGGGGCCTTTCCCCCTTGATCACTAATTGAGAAAATGCCTTAGAATTGGATCTCATGGAGGCATTTCCTCAACTGAAGCTCCTTTCTCTGTGATAACCCCAGCTGTGTCAAGTTGACACAAAACTAGGCAGTACACCTATCTTAGATTAGTCTTTGGATATTAGAGCATTTCTTCTGTTCTCAACATATTCATAAATGATACCCATTCACCTATCCCACCCCCCACACAGCTATCTTCCAAAATGATCTTTTGTAATGGAGGCTTAGTCTGTGCTGTTTCAAGTTGCATATTCATACATCTCTTCTACCGTATGATAGAGGTCTAGGAGAAAATAGCTAAATTGTTGTTGCAAATATCCCTTTTTCATTCTGTACGCTCCCAAAGCAAAAGTCTAAGCAGACATGCCTCTGATGTGCACCATAGAATATATTTGACTGGTATAATTATGTTGTCTGTAGCTTCAATGCCCCTGTCAAATCCTTGAGTTCCAGCTCTTTTTTATTCCTCACAATAACGTTTGTTTTTGCTATTCACCTCAAACCCGTTCTCCTCAGACCTATTCTGTTCTTCTCAGCTGCTAATTCTACTCTTATTTTACAAAGAAAATCAACACCTACCACACGAACTCTATAGCACTCGACTTGCCCGAGCATCTGTGTCTGAAACCATTATTTCATTTTTCTCTCCTGTCTCTGTGGGTTTGATTGTCTTTTGCCTGAACGGAACATAAATTGCAGACGATGTCCAATGTCCTAGCATCTACCTGTGTTTAAATTAGGTTTGAATAAAGTGAAAGAAAAACACAAAATGATAGTTCCTAAAACAGAGTAGAGATTATTTCTCATTTGCAAACATTAAGAGCCAACATGGCTAAGTAGACTAACTTAGTTAATCTGCAGTGATAGAAAACATAGCTCTTTCTCCATTGTTATTAACACAAGCTTCTGCTCCAAGGCAACTGATGATGCTTCAGCCAGTGTGTACGCCTTCCAGGCAATACGGGGCCCTTCTGCTTTCTTTGCACTAACCAGAACCCAACACTGTGGTCGACCTAGCTGCAAAGAGAAAACAGTTGTATCTTTACTGTGAAAAATCACAACCCCAGTTAAATATCAAGAGGAGGGAGGAGTGGGAGAGGGAAGGGTGAGGAACAATAACAACACGGCTGCTACTTTCCACTGGCATTTCCCCCTTCTCTACATTTTCCAACTCCGATTCTACATTCTCTGATTCTCTATGGGATTATTCCCTTCACGTTCTGCAAGCATCTTTCCAAACTCCGTGTCTCCCACTACTACTTTCTTTCTGCCTGAAGTTTTTGGATGATTTTACTTTGTCCTTGCCTCCTGCCTGCATTCACTTGCAGACCATCATAATTTGACTTTGCTTTTGCTATGGATTTTTGTATTGATACATTCAGAAACATATGTCGAAGGTTAACTGTCTGGATCTGTGAGGGTGACCTTATTCAGAAATGGTGTCTTTGTGAGCATAGTTAAATGAATATGGGGGTCATGCCCCAAATTTGGTGACTATTTTCTTCATAAGACTGTGTGAAGACACAGGGAAACAAAAACATACAGATGTGGTCCTATATGACAATGAAGGCCAGTTTCACAAGACAAAGAGCATCAAAAAGTCCCAGCAAATACCAGAATGTAGGAAAAAGACATCGACCTCTCCTCCCCTACAGCCTTTGCTGAAAACATGCCTGATACCTTATTTTTGTACACCTGCCCTGTAGGGCTAAGTGCAAAAAAAGTAAAGTTTGTTTTGAACCATTGGGTTTGTAGTTATTTGTTGTGTGGCTCTGGAAAACGAATACAGCCCCTTCCCCCTTTGTAAACCCACCCCACCCCTCCCCCAGCCATTGCACTGAGGCATTCCTTTCTGATGCCACATAGCTTTTATGGTTAACTAGAAGGCACAGGAAGACTTTTGTACTCTCGACAGGGTTTGACAAGATCACGTCCACTCTCTGCTCTTGACTTTTAGACACCACTTGGCTTGTCTCCTCGCCCTCAGGTGTGCCCATCTTGATTTTCTTCTGAAATCATCTTTTTTAGCTCACAACCTAAACGTTCTTGTTACTATCATCCAAGCCAACATAAGCCAATCTTTATCCTCAGTGGAGTACATAAAATGCCACTCAGTTTATGAAAAGACAATGGTTTTGACGAGTAAGAGCAATCAGTCTGAAGCCACGGGTAAATGTGCCACTTAATATAGACTTGTTGAAAGAAATGGGAGGAAAGACTACAGAATGTCTTATCCGTATTGTAAGCAAGAACTGAAAATACACTTAATCTATGAATAAATCTAAATTACAGATGGCTCAGTGGGTAATAGTGTGCTGGCTGGTCTTATGTCAATGGGACACAAGCTAGAGTTACCTGAAAGGAGGGAGCCTCAACTGAGAAAATGTCTCCAAAGGATCCAGCTGCATGGCATTTTCTTAATTAGTGAAGGCCCAGTTCATTGTGGGTGGTGCCATCCTTAGGTTGGTGATCCTGGTTCTACAAGAAGTAGGCTGAGTAAACCATGAGAAGCAAGCCAGTAAGCAGCACCCCTCCCTGGCCTCTGCATCAGCTCCTGCCTCTAGGTTCCTGCCCTGTTTGAGTTCCTGTCCTGACTTCCTTCAGTGATGAACAGTGCTGTGGAAGTGTAAGCTGAATAAACCCTTTCTTCCCCAACTTGCCTTTTGGATATAATATCTCATCACATCAATAGAAACCTAACTAAGACAAACAGCAAGCGCAAGGACCTGATTTCATTTCCCTAGAACCCATGTAACCTCAGTGATGGAAGAGAGAGAGGATCAGAGTCAAGAAGATACCCAGAGCTCACTGGTCAGTGAGCATAGCCAGTTGATGAACTCTGGATTCTATAACATACCCTACCTCAAAAACTGAATAACAAGAAAGGTATTAACCATCAACCTCTGGCATACTTACATACATACACATATAAACACACACACTCAGAGAGCGAGAGAGAGAAAGAGGGAGAGAGAGATAGAGAGGGAGAGATTTATATTACTATAAAAGCATCACATTTTATCACATCTTTATAGATTACTATAAAGACTGAATTCATGTATTTGCCTTTAAAATGACACAAGAATTAGATGTGTGAAGAATAAGTCATGGAATATAATGTTATATAGAAATGCAACCTATAAAAATTAAGCAATAATCATTAAAAAATTAAATACACTTCTTTATTGTGGTCTCATTACTTCATCCCAAATTGATCAATAAAAACCAAGCTACCACACAAAACAAACAAACACAGAGAAAACTATGGATTAAAAACTTTAAGGAGAACCTTAGGCATGCTTAAACAAGAAAGAGGGGAGTAGGCAGGGAGAAGAAAGACAGATGATGCACAGAGACAAGTGCTCAAAATAAAGCTCTTCTCTAAGGTCAAAGATTGTAGTATTAGGGTTCTGGATTCATTTGAATTATTGTTCATATGTAAGGGCATGTTTTAAAATGCTTAAAATTACCAGAGTAAACATTGTATAATATCATTATTGTAAGTACTCTAACCAAGAGAATTCAACCACCAGTCAAAAAATCAAAAAGAAAGATGAAGAAGGAGAGCAAGGAGAGGAGAAAAGGGAGGAGGAAGACTGAGAAATGGAGAAAGGGGGAAGAGGAAGGGATGGCGGGAGGGAGGGAGGGAGGGAAGGAGGGAGGGAGGCAGGGAGGCAGGGAGGCAGGGAGGCAGGGAGGCAGGGAGGCAGGGAGGCAGGGAGGCAGGGAAGAAAGGGATAGGGCAGGGTAGAAAGACAGGGACAGACAGAGAAAACCTGTAACAGGTTCTGAAAGTGGCCGCATGGTGCCTTCCTTCTCACAAGCTCTTTAGCTCTATGGCTTTGCCACTCTCCAATGGAAAGTCCATTTCTTTGTCCTCTTGGGTTTGGTCCTCTGTCCTGGTAACAGCTGTTTGACTTCTCTTGGAACTCTGATCTTCATTCCAGTATGACAAAATGTCCTGCTGAATATAGAGAGGCCACATACACAGGGTGAGGCTCCACCAACCGACCTGAGTCCTCAAATGAGCCCTGCCCCAGCCTCTTTAACTGAAAACACAAGACACCCTGATGGCTGTTCGTATTCACACGGGCAAAATGATGAAAGAGGACAGGCCTGATGTTTGATGACACTAAATTAAGCATTCTTTCTTATATAACAATCAATTTCAAATCAGTAATTTAATGAAATACTTGCCTGACTATAATCAATATTGTGATAAACTGTCCAAATATTATTTTAACATGTTGAGATATGTGAGATTGATTCTTCACGCTGAAAATTTTATATTTATTTTCAAAAAGATGATTATTTTATTCTTATTGAAACTAAATATTAATTATAAATTAATTACACGATACAGAAAAGGACAAAAGGTAAATCCCATATCAGTCTCACCTGTAGGAATCCTGTCAATATTCATTCATTCTTAGTTTGTGCAGGTCTGTTGGCATCCTGTTTTGTATGGCTGAATTGGTATGTTTAAATGGCTCTACAACAGCGCTCCTCAACCTGTGTGTCTCAACCCTTTTGAAGTCACATATCAGATATCCTGCATTTCAGATATTTACATTACAATTCATAACAGTAACAAAATTACATTTATGAAGCACCCAGGAAATAATTTTATGGCTGGGGGTCACCATAACACGAGGAACTGAATTAAAGGGCCTTAACATTGGGAAGGTTGGGAACCATTACACAACAGTAACGTTGAAAGTTTCTCAGTTGGATATGTGTGCTTCTAAAGTATCGTCCTCTGCAACAAGGAATATCCCTTTACTCTCTAGCAACCAAATGAGAGCCTCATATAATTAGACATAGCATATTTAACCACTAACTCTCAAACTATGACTCGCATTTGGTACAGGTTAAGGGCTGGTGAGATGGCTCAGTGGTTCAGAGCACTGGCTGCTCTCCCAGAGGTTCTGAGTTCCATTCCCAGCAACCACATTGTGGCTCATAACCATCTGTAATGGGATCTGACGCCCTCTTCTGGTGTGTCACTGTACTCATATAAATAAAATAAATAAATAATTCTTTTTAAATGATATGGGTTAAATACAGCCCAGCTCTACAGCACTGTTATAATGAATATAATATAAATTGTATATATAATATATATATATATATATATATATATATATATATATATATATATATATATACTATAAACAGGTCACATGAACATCATAATCTAATTTTGCTTTTATTGATTATTGTATGTGTGGCATATCCCTATGTGTATGTCTATACACACACACACACACACACACACACACACACACACCGCAGAGATCATTGTTACATGTCTTTCTCTGTTGGTCTCCAAGTTATTTGTGACAGCAACTCTCACTAAACCTAGAGCTTGCCATTGTTGCTAGACTGGCTGGACAGTAAGCATGGATCCCCACACACACACCTTGCACCCAGAACTATGAGTTCCAGTGATCCAAACTTGGATTCTCGTGTGCTGCAAACACTTTACACAGTGAATCATCTCCCTAGCCCCATGTTTAAAATTTTGATTGACATATAATAGTTGTACATGGGGCATAGGTTCACATACACTTTGTGTTATACAGGTTAGACTAACTGTTGTACACATCACCTCAAACATACACCACATTTGTGTGTTGAGGACATTTTTAAAACTCTCTACTTGGCACCTTTGAAACATAAGTTATTGTTGACCATCGTGGTTTTTTATTTTTTAATTAATTGGTTATTTTATTTATTTACAGTTCAAATGTTGCCCCCTTCCCAGTCACCCCTCTGCAAAACCCCCATCCCATCTTCACTTCCCTTTGCCTCTATAAGGGTGCTCCCACACACACATACCCACTCCTGCTTCACCTCTCTAACATCCCCATACACTGGGGCAACAAGCCTCCACAGGAACAAGGGCCTCCCCTCCCATTGATGCTTGTGCCCTGTGTAAGATTTGCTCCCAAGGCTGTCTCCAACTATGGCTGCTATATTGGTGGGTTGTGCAAAGCTGTTTCCACTAGTATTTCTAATGGTCTTTGTAATGGCTGCACCAGCATAAAGCAATGATGAAGTTTCCTGACTTCCAAGATCGTTTTTTCTTCTTTTTTCATTAAATATTTTCTTTTTTTACATTTCAAAAGTTACCCCCTTTCCTAGTTTTCCCTCCAAAAACTCCCTATCCCCTCCCACTCCCCCTGCTCCCCAGCCCACCCACTCCCTCTTCCTGCCCCTGGCAGTCCCCTATACTGGGGCACATAACCTTCCCAGGACCAAGGGCCTCTCCTCCCATTGATGTTCGACTAGGCCATCCTCGGCTACATATGCAGCTAGAGCCATGAGTCCCACCATGTGTTTTCTTTGGTTGGTGGTTTAGTCCCAGGAATCTCTGTAGATACTGGTTAGTTCATACTGTTGTTCCTCCTATGGGGCTGCAAATTGCTTCAGCTCCTTGGATTCTTTCTCTAGCTCCTTCATTGGGGACCCGGTGCTCAGTCCAATGGATGGCTGTGAGCATTTGTCAGGCACTGGCAGAGCATCTCAGGAGACAGCTATATCAGGCTCTCTGCCAACAAGCTCTTGTTGGCATCTGCAATAGTATCGGCTTTTGGTGGTTGTCTATGGGATGAATCCTCAGGTGGGGCAGTCTCTGGATGCCCTTTCCTTCAGTCTCTGCTCCACACTTTGTCTCTGTATTTCCTTCCATGGATATTTTGTTCCCCCTTCTAAGAAGGATCGAAATATCCACAATTTGGTATTCCTTCTTCTTGGGTTTCTTGTGTTTTGCGAATTGTATCTTGGGTATTCCATTCCTCTGTTGAGGGACATCTGGGTTCTTTCCAGCTTCTGTCTATTATAAATATGGTTGCTATGAACATAGTGCAGCATGTGCCCTTATTAAATATTGGAGCATCTTCTGGATATATAACCAGGAGTGGTATTGCTGGGTCCTCATGTAGTACTATGTCTAATTTTCTGAGGAACCGACAAACTGATTTCTAGAGTGGTTGTACCAGCTTGCAATCCCACCAGCAACGGAGGAGTGTTCCTCTTTCTCCACATCCTTGCCAACATCTGCTGTCACCTGAATTTTTTATCTTAGCCATTCTGACTAGTGTAAGGTAGAATCTCAGGGTTGTTTTGATCTGCACTTCCCTGATGATTAAGGATGCTGAACATTTTTTCAGGTGCTTCTCTGCCATTCAGTATTCCTCAGGTGAGAATTCTTTGTTTAGCTCTGAGCCCCAATTTTAATGGGGTTATTTGATTTTCTGGAGTCCACCTTCTTGAGTTCTTTATATATATTGGATATTAGTCCCCTATCTGATTTAGGATTGGTAAAGATCCTTTCCCAATTTGTTGGTGGCCTTTTTGTCTTATTGACGGTGTCTTTTGCCTTGCAGAAGCTTTGCAATTTTATGAGGTCCCATTTGTGGATTCTGGATCTTACAGCACAAGTCATTGCTGTTCTATTCAGGAATTTTTCCCCTGTACCCATATCTTCGAGGGTTTTCCCTACTTTCTCCTCTATAAGTTTCAGTGTCTCTGGTTTTATGTGGAGTTCCTTAATCCACTTAGATTTGACCTTAGTACAAGGAGATAGGAATGGACCAATTTGCATTCTTCTACATGATAACCGCCAGGTGTGCCAGCACCATTTGTTGAAGATGCTGTCCTTTTTCCACTGGATGGTTTTTGCTCCCTTGTCAAAGATCAAGTGACCATAGGTGTGTGGGTTCATTTCTGGGTCTTCAATTCTATTCCATTGGTCTACTTGTCTGTCGCTATACCAGTACCATGCAGTTTTTATCACAATTGCTCTGTAGTACAGCTTTAGGTCAGGCATAGTGATTCCACCAGAGGTTCTTTTATCATTGAGAATAGTTTTTGCTATCCTAGGTTTTTTGTTATTCCAAATGAATTTGCAGATTGCCCTTTCTAATTCGTTGCAGAATTGAGTTGGAATTTTGGTGGGGATTGCATTGAATCTATAGATTGCTTTCGGCAAAATAGCCATTTTTACTATATTAGTCCTGCCAATCCATGAGCATGGGAGATCTTTCCATCTTCTGAGATCTTTGATTTCTTTCTTCAGAGACTTGGAGTTCTTATCATACAGATCTTTCACTTCCTTAGTTAGAGTCAGGCCAAGGTATTTTATATTGTTTGTGACTATTGAAAAGGGTGTTATTTCCCTAATTTCTTCCTCAGCCTGTTTATCCTTTGTGTACAAGAAGGCCATTGACTTGTTTGAGTTAATTTTATGTCCAGCTACTTCACTGAAGCTGTTTATCAGGTTAAGGAGTTCTCTGGTAGAATTTTTAGGGTCACTTATATATACTATCATATCATCTGCAAAAAGTGATATTTTGACTTCCTCCTTTCCAATTTGTATCCCCTTGATCTCCTTTTTTTGTCGAATTGCTCTGGCTAGGACTTCAAGTACTATGTTGAATAGGTAGGGAGAAAGTGGGCAGCCTTGTCTAGTCCCTGATTTTAGTGGGATTGCTTCCAGCTTCTCACCATTAACTTTGATGTTGGCTATTGGTTTGCTGTAGATTGCTTTTATCATGTTTAGGTATGGGCCTTGAATTCCTGATCTTTCCAAGACTTTTATCATGAATGGGTGTTGGATTTTGTCAAATGCTTTCTCCGCATCTAACGAGATGATCATGTGGTTTTTGTCTTTGAGTTTGTTTCTATAATGGATTACGTTGATGGATTTCTGTATATTGAACCATCCCTGCATCCGTGGGATGAAATCTACTTGGTCAGGATGGATGATTGTTTTGATGTGTTCTTGGATTTGGTTAGAGAGAACTTTATTGAGGATTTTTGCATCGATATTCATAAGGGAAATTGGTCTGAAGTTCTCTATCTTTGTTGGGTCTTTTTGTGGTTTAGGTATCAGAGTAATTGTGGCTTCATAGAATGAGTTGGGTAGACTACCTTTTGATTCTAATTTGTGGAATAGTTTGTGAAGAACTGGGATTAGGTCTTCTTTGAAGGTCTGATAGAACTCTGCACTAAACCCATCTGGTCCTGGGCTTTTTTTGGTTGGGAGACTATTAATGACTGCTTCTATTTCTTTAGGGGATATAGGACTGTTTAGATCATTAACCTGATCTTGATTTAACTTTGGTACCTGGTATCTGTCTAGAAACTTGTCCATTTCATCCAGGTTCTCCAGTTTTGTTGAGTATAGCCTTTTGTAGAAGGATCTGATGGTGTTTTGGATTTCTTCAGGATCTGTTGTTATGTCTCCCTTTTCATTTCTGACTTTGTTAATTAGGATGCTTTCCCTGTGCCCTCTAGTGAGTCTGGCTAAGGGTTTATCTATCTTGTTGATTTTCTCAAAGAACCAGCTCCTCGTTTGGTTGATTCTTTGAATAGTTCTTCTTGTTTCCACTTGGTTGATTTCACCCCTGAGTTTGATTATTTCCTGCTGTCTACTCCTCTTGGGTGAATTTGTTTCCTTTTGTTCTAGAGCTTTTAGGTGTGTTGTCAAGCTGTTAATGTGTGCTTTCTCTGGTTTCTTTTTGGAGGCACTCAGAGCTATGAGTTTTCCTCTTAGAAATGCTTTCATTGTGTCCCATAAGTTTGGGTATGTTGTGGCTTCATTTTCATTAAACTCCAAAAAGTCCTTAATTTCTTTCTTTATTCCTTCCTTGACCAAGGTATCATTGAGGAGAGTGTTGTTCAGTTTCCATGTGAATGTTGGCTTTCTATTATTTATTTTGTTATTGAAGATCAGCCTTAGTCCATGGTGATCTGATAGGATGCATGGGACAATTTCAATATTTTTATATCTGTTGAGGCTTGTTTTGTGTCCAATTATGTGGTCAGTTTTGGAGAAGGTACCATGGGGTGCTGAGAAGAAGATATATCCTTTTGTTTTAGGATAAAATGTTCTGTAGATATCTGTTAGATCCATTTGTTTCATAACTTCTGTTAGTTTCACTGTGTCCCTGTTTAGTTTCTGTTTCTATGATCTGTCCATTTGTGAAAGTGGTGTGTTGAAGTCCCCCACTATTATTGTGTGAGGTGCAATGTGTGCTTTGAGCTTTACTAAAGTTTCTTTAATGAATGTAGCTGCCCTTGTATTTGGAGCATAGATATTCAGAATTAAGAGTTCCTCTTGGAAGATTTTACCTTTGATGAGTATGAAGTGCCCCTCCTTGTCTTTTTTGATGACCTTGGGTTGGAAGTCGATTTTATTAGATATTAGAATGGCTATTCCACCTTGTTTCTTCAGACCATTTGCTTGGAAAATTGTTTTCCAGCCTTTCATTCTGAGGTAGTGTCTATCTTTTTCCCTGAGATGGGTTTCCTGTAAGCAGCAAAATGTTGGGTCCTGTTTGTGTAGCCAGTCTGTTAGTCTATGTCTTTTTATTGGGGAGTTGAGTCCATTGATATTAAGAGATATTAAGGAAAAGTAATTGTTGCTTCCTTTTATTTTTGTTGTTAAAGTTGGCATTCTGTTCTTGTGGCTGTCTTATTTTAGGTTTGTTGAAGGATTACCTTCTTGCTTTTTCTAGGACGTGGTTTCTGTCCTTGTATTGTTTTTTTTCTGTTATTATCCTTTGAAGGGCTGGATTCGTGGAAAGATAATGTGTGAATTTGGTTCTGTCGTGGAATACTTTGGTTTCACCATCTAAGGTAATTGAAAGTTTGGCTGGGTATAATAGCCTGGGTTGGCATTTGTGTTCTCTTAGTGTCTGTATAGCATCTGTCCAAGCCCTTCTTGCTTTCATAGTCTCTGGAGGAAAATCTGGTGTAATTCTGATAGGCTTTCCTTTATATGTTACTTGAACCTTTTCCCTTACTGCTTTTAATATTCTATCTTTATTTAGTGCATTTGTTGTTCTGATTTTTATGTGTCGGGAGGAATTTCTTTTCTGGTCCAGTCTATTTGGAATTCTGTAGGCTTCTTGTATGTTCATGGGCATCTCTTTCTTTAGTTTGGGAAGTTTTCTTCTATAATTTTGTTGAAGATATTTGCTGGCCCTTTGAGTTGAAAATCTTCATTCTCATCTACTCCTATTATCCTTAGGTTTGGTCTTCTCATTGTGTCCTGGATTTCCTGGATGTTTTGAGTTAGGATATTTTTGCATTTTGTATTTTCTTTGATTCTTGTGCCAATGTTCTCTATGGAATCTTCTGCACCTGAGATTCTCTCTCCCATCTCTTGTATTCTGTTGCTAATGCTCACATCTATGGTTCCATATTTCTTTCCTATGGTTTCTATCTCCAGCATTGCCTCACTTTGGGTTTTCTTTATTGTGTCTACTTTCCTTTTTAGGTCTTGGGTGGTTTTATTCAATTCCATCACCTGTTTGATCGTGTTTTCCTGTAATTCTTTAAGGGATTTTTGTGTTTCCTCTTTAAGACCTTCTACCTGTTTAGCAGTGTTCTCCTGTATTTTTTTGAGTGAGTTATTAAAGTCATTCTTGATGTCCTCTACCATCATCATGAGATATGCTTTTAAATCCGGGTCTAGCTTTTCGGGTGTGTTGGTGTGCCCTGGACTGGGCGAGGTTGGAGTGCTGGGTTCTGGTGATGGTGAGTGGTATTGGTTTCTGTTAGTAAGATTCTTACATTTACCTTTTGCCATCTGGTAATCTCTGGAGTTAGTTGATTTAGTTGTCTCTGGTTAGAGATTATTCCTCAGGTGATTCTGTTAGCCTCTATCAGCAGACCTGGGAGACTAGATCTCTCCTCTGAGTTTCAGTGGTCAGAGCACTCTCTGTAGGCAAGCTCTCCTCTTACAGGGAAGGTGCACAGATATCTGGCGTTCGGACCTCCCTCCTGGCCGAAGATGAAGGCCCAAAACAGGTCCTGTCCCCGAAGCTGAGTTGCTTCAGCCTGTCCTAGAAGCTGTTAGCTTCTGTATTCCACATTCTCACCTGTGCAGAATACTCTCGGTGGAGTCCCGAAACCAAGATGTCTGCAGCCGATGCTCAGGCAAAGCACTCCCGGGTCTACAAATATTTTTGACAACTTTAACAATAAGTCTTATTGGATAGTATTACCTCTTCTTCAAACTTCTACCAATAATTCATCAGGTTCTCATACAAACAGGAAATTATTTTGAATTTAGTTTGATTTATACCCCACTGTAATACCTGCTTTGGATTTTCAGTGCCTGTACCACACTTCATTTTATAGCTTGGTGATACGTTGGCAGCCAAACCAGACATGCAGTCATCTGGGAAAACGTTTCTCTATTTTGCTCTTCATTTAAAGAATTGTCTTAGCTATTTATAGATTCACCTGTAGGAACACTTCTCCTGAACTTTTTGTTCTAATGACATTTAACTCATTTTTTAAATTTATAAATGACACATCTTTAATGTTGACTCCCCCTCTATATGTTGAAATTTCTCTCACCAATCAAGCCTTCTTTTGTATCTTTAATAAAATTTTTAAATTTTTCTCATGATATGTTTTTTAAATCCTATATGTTGCACAGATTTTGTTTGTGGTGGTTTTGTTATAAGCTAAATGTATGGCCCATTATATATTTTTAATTACCTACTGTTGTAAAATAATTCTATTGTTCTTTTTACTTACTGATTTGTGCTCATCAAGCACACCAAACTCTTTCTGGCTTAACCAGTTTGTCTGACGATTCTCTTGTATTTCCTGTACAACAGTTAAACCCTCGGAACACACTGATGGTTTCCTTCTTCCCCTGACCTTATTCCTCATTTCCTTTACTTCTCAAATGGCAATGGCTTCACCATTTTGCCATCTGTCAATCAAAAGAGATTACTTTATGCATCCTCATTCATTATGGACCTTAAGGAGAAACTTCTAGAGTTCCTCCACTCGTGATGTTTAAACAGGTTTACCAGATCTATCTCATTGGCAGGTCAATGTCAAATGCTGTGTTTATTAATAAAGAAATTGAAAACCTCAGTTTGAGAGTCAGAATCTCTTGCCAATATAGCTTTGAGCTCCAAGGTAAACTAAAACTCTGAACACATTTTCCTTACTTCTAAAACACTTCTAATATGCCTTTACCTCCTGGGGTTGTCTCATTTCCTTCTGTAGGATTTTGACCTGGGGAATAGAATCTAACCATCCTGGTAGCCATCTGCAAAGAAAATCGCATAAATTAAAATTCCAGTTTAGATACACACACTGCACAAAAGGAAGAAAGATGATTAGTGTAACTAGCTCTATATACTGCTTAACATTCCTTTCTTCCCTTCCTCCCCAACACACTATTTTTATTATCAATTATTTGGAGATTTCATATAATGTTCCCTGATCACAGTGGCTTCCTTTTCCTCCCAGGTCTACCCTCCTACCCTTGAGTCTTCTCTCCCCAAAACATTTTCTTCAATATACCAAATACAATTTATGTTGCCCATAGGCTCACTGGAGCACGATCAAAAGAAGATGGGTATTTGAATCTTACCTCCACTCAGTAACCCACTGGTTGGGTGATTTCAGGCAAATCTTGTTTAGTTCACTTTCTATGCTGTGTCAGCTGTCTCCCGAGGTTGTAGCAATGGGTGGAATACTCATAACTAACCTTAGATAGCTTGTGAGAATCATGAGGATACCTAACAAAAACTGTTGTGTTATTATTTTACAAACTTTTTGGTGCTTTTTTTCCATTGATTTTGTTAATTGACAATTTTATAAATTATTCTGTTTACTCTCCCTCTCTCCCCACACCTTCTGCTTTCTCCCTTCCATTCCTGTCAGTCAGCAGTGCCTATCACTACCAATCCCTTTCCTAAAGTCATGCCTGCATGCTTTGGTTTGTGGCCAGTTAGTTTAGCAAGGACAACTGGAGCTTGTTGAAGTCATCGTTGGGTATACAGACAGACAATTTCTTCTCTCCATACCTGTATCACTAGAAGATAGTTCAGTAGTTATGGATTTGACCATTGAGTCTCCCTCCATTCGTGTCTGAGTATATACATGTCCATCCTTGTGTAGAACCAGTACATGCACCAACAGCTGCTCTGAGTTACTTGTTGCTATGGCAGCATCTTGCCCACAGGATGACATTCTGCAGCACTTTCCCCTGTCTTCTGGCTCTTACATTTTTCCTCCCTCTACTTACCTCCCAAGTGTTCCCTGAGCCTGGGGATGGATGACACAAATGTTGTGTTTATGGCTTGGCATCCACCTGTCACTTTCTCTCAACATCTTGTAAAGACATGAATGTCTGTGTTCACCATAGTTCACTGAAAAGAGAGGCTTCTCTGTGAATTCACTGTCTCTGGCAGTCAACAATGCTCTTCTTGAGCGCCCCCCCCCCCAGCAACTGTGCCATCTGCCCCAAGTTAACATTCAGCTACATCTGTGCAGTAGCCTAAATTCAGCCCTGGTGATGTGCTAGCACCTTGGGGATTGTAAACTCCTTACTTTTCCTTGAGCCTCAATTATTAAATTTCTACTAATGTAAAACTTTAAAAGGTTAGTACTCCTACCTTTATTTTATAGTTGTTTGCATTCACATCACCTTTTAGTTGACATTTTATATCCTTTAAAATCAAGCTGTGGGTCACAGTCTTTACATTTTTTCAGAAGTACCGAGTTTGCACCTCTGGTAGGCACCAACTACAGAATGAATAGATAGATGGATTGACAACCTAGCAAAAAGCAGTATAATAACAATAATTACATTTATAAGCCAGCCCAATTCAATTCCCTAATCAAATTCAATAAATACTTATTCAATAGTCTCAATGAATTTTATGCTCTGGGCCAACTAATTTGACTTTACAAATTGCAGATCTCACAGGGTAACACTCATAATCTAGTTAGAATTTATGGTTGGTTTTTTTTTTTCTGGTGCATTTTTAGTACTCAGTGAACCTTAGAAGGAGAAACACACATCCCTTGTAAATTTTTTATTTGTTATTTAATATTTTAATATTTGCACAAAGGAAGCAGCTTCCCGTATTTCCAAAGCCACTCATAAGGAAACATGTGCACACACTCCAGAAGCTAAGGAGAAATATTTAAAATAAGATAGTTACTGGTGAATCATACTGAATTTAATGCTGCCTAATCTACCGCTAAGATGTTTGTTTATTTAGCATGAATTTTGCTCTCCCGAACAAATACTGCTATCCTACATTTTTGTTGTTTTGTTTTTAACCAGGGAGAGCACTTCCAGGGAATTTAATGCCCACATTCAAAAGTTGTTTAAATTAACAGACATTTGCCACCAGTCCAACCAGGAACTGTTAAGTAAGGCTAAAGAGTCACATGATCAGCTGCCTGCCACGCTGCTGACAGATCTTTCATTAGGACAGGTTACCCTTCACTATCCACAAGTCATCAGTCAAGCTGTGAAGCCGTTTTTCTGTGTAACTTTTCTGAGTGTAGAGGCCACACAGCAGCACTGCATTACACACAGATTTTGTGGACTCTTAACAAGCGATTAAGACAGGGAGTAGGACCAAGAAGTATTGTTTCCGATTGGCAAGATGAGTCTTAGGCTATCAGACTAGCCCACGTGGTTTTCTCATCATTAGCACCGAAACTTCCATCAACGTGTCCTAAGCAATCAAAGGTTAGTCACATCAGAGAGAAATCTCAAAATAGCTATGTCGTTCCAGAAGTCAGTTTTTCTCATTAAAAGAGCCAAAGCCAGCAGATGAATTTAGAGTTGAATGGGCTGACATTCACTGCTTGGGAGAAACTCAGCTCCGAAGTGTTGTCACCACTGACTACTAGTTGCTGTCTGATGGAAATTAGTCTTGCCCTGGCTCATCCAACTCATCCAGTTGAGCGTATTCCCACTAAAACATCATTTTTAGTTGACATTTAAAGACGAACCTCCTCCCCGCTCTCTTTTAAAAAAATTGAAGTGTGTCTGCACATGTGAATTGTTGGCCCGTGTGCAATTACAGGACTTCTTTTAAACTTCTACTTGATGCTGTGTGGGTTGGAAATGTTTTTCTTGGGTCTGGAGCTCTGTAATCTGTTTCTTGAGAAACTTGCCATGGCTGGTGTTCTTAGGAGAAAAGCTCAGCTTCGGGGATTGATAAAGACCAAAACATCTACTTTAAATCCAAAGTAAGCAGCCATCATAGAAGGGCACTGAATAATGGATCCTGTCGTTTCGCCATTTTCAGTGACAGAGTGAAAAATTCGGTGATGGAATATATATAACCAGTGTTAAAATAGCTGCCACTTCTCTCCATGTAATACTGTAAAGTATTATTAATGAAGCTTTTGCAAATTTTTGAATCATAATTATTATCATGCTATAGTAAATGAAATGCATGATAAATACTTATCATCAACATAATGTCCGCTAGAATTTCAAGATAGCCTCCAGGGTATCCAAGGTAACATAATCTTCTGGCTTTTCTATTTCTCCAATTGTTCCCTCTCTTTTCCATCAGTTCTCCTGGTTCTGCTTCAGTCTCTCCATGGCTTGACACCATGGGTGTTTAGAAGACACTATCTTTAAACTTTCTCTCTTTATACTGATCATTTAGTCCTTTTTTTCTCTTTGTATTTGAGACAGGGTCTCATGCTGCCTTTAAACTCTCTGTGTAGCCAAGAATAATCTGGTTTTCCTGCCTCCACCTCCTGAGTGCTGGGATTACAGATGTGTACCACAGACCCAAAAAGGCAACACACCAGTCAACACAACTGAGCTATTTCCCAGTCCTATATTCATGGGTCATTCGTTCTTGGATCACACTAAATAAACCTCAACTATTGATTTCATGAATATTATATCTTGATAAGCTTGAGATTATAAACCTACTCCACCTACTCCAAGACCATACCTCCTAATCCTTCTCAAACAGTTCCACTCCCTAATGAGTAAGCATTTAAATATTTTAGCCTATGGAGGTGCGGGGTATTCTCATTCAAACCACCATAATAAATACAATCCAATTTAACTAAAGTTACAAGAGTCGTCCACCTGAAACAGATGTGCCAATGGAGAGTAGTGTTCATTTAGCATCATTCCCATAACCCCAAGAGCATAATCTTTGGGAAATTATTTACAGGATAGGCCTCTTGGGTGAAAAGAAGATGCACTGAGGGGCTGAGGAACCCACACTGAGATAGAAAAACAGCTCCAATAGGAGAGCCACCCTGGGACAGAAATCACTAACAATAGCCACCAGAAATTAAGGCACAGAGCTTAAGCAGTAGTCAAGTGACCCTGTGCTCTAGAGCAATAATACATGATACCAATGTCTGAGGACTCACACCCATTTGAGATACTTGCTTTGTCATAAGGCTATTGTCTTCACAGTGTCCTCTAGTAGACAAACTACCCCCCTGCATTCTAAAAATAGAACCCCTTTTCCCTTTTAAGAACTCATGTCTTTAATCTCAAGGGTTCAAGGCCACCCTGGTCTACATATCAAACTCTAGGACATAAGGCTATATAAATAAATAAATACAAATATATAAATAAATCAGGTCTTTGGCTACATTTTTATTTTTCAAGCTTGTGAATGATTTTTTTTTAAACTCCACTTAATAGCATTACACAAAGCCATGTGGCTGCTGGAAATATACTGTCTCAGTGCTTCAAAGGAGTGATGGAAGCCAACAGTTACAAGCATGCACTGGGACAGGCAGCCTAGGGAAGCAAAACCTAGCTGCATCATCTACTGACTTTGACCCTGGATGAATTAACATGCCTACTTCTCAGCTGACACATCCCTAAAGTGGAGATAATAATTTTACTACTTCATGGGATAATAAAAAATGTCAATGAAACTTGGAGCCACTTAACTCAGAATCTCCAGTTAAAGTCATTTGGGGGTGGGGGGATCTACTATCCCTTACAGCAACTGCCAACCAACTGTTTCACTGACTACTATAAATGGTTTTTTTTTTTTAATTACATTGCATGGTCCTACCATAGGCTGAATTTTAGTAATAAAGAAATTCTTCTATTATAAAGATGTTGCAAGTCAATAATTATGCATCTGAGAAAGCTAAAACCCATTGGTGTTAAGCATCGTGCATGAAATCACACAGTTGGCAAGGCTGGAAAGTCTAAAACAAATTATGCTTGCTTGACTGGGATCTTTGATCATCTTCTTGTTGTTGCTCTTCTTAATCCAAAGACACTACAAAGCACACTCCAATCAAGAAACAGAGCAACCATCTGCTTTCTCTAAATATTTTCAGGAAAAAAAAAATAACCATTTTTTTGAGACAGGCTTTCACATAGCCAGGGATAGCCTTGAACTTGATCTGTAGCTGAAGGTTACATTGAAATTCTATTCTGTTGCCTCTACCTCCTAGGGATTGTACTGCAAGTGTGCCATTGCACAATTGGCTAGAGATCAAATCTAAGGCTTTATGCTCCTACCAGCTGAACTATATCCCCAGCCCACATTTTAAAGTCGGGTAACAGACTAACATAACTGCCAAGATTATAATGAAAGATATTGGAAGAACCTTCAAGAAGGCAAAAGATCAGTGCATTCAACACATGTTTGAAACATTGACCGTGAGACTTAGATTTAAAAAAAAAAAAAAAAAAAAAAGTTGAACAAACAAATGGACCATCCTGATACACTTAGTCCCTGGGCAGTCAATGGGGCTACTTCTACCTGCGTCTCCTGCCCTGCCCTGTGCCAAGAACTAATAGTCTTGTAACTGATTTTGCCTGTCATTCTCCATCTATAATATCCCACTTCAGTTTCTCTTTGGATCTGAGGAATGCAATTTCACATCACCACCATTTATACTGTGGGTGGACCCGAAGCCTGGACCCGCCTCATCTTTCACATCCAATCACTACTCACTGGCTCATAGCTACTGCTTTGTTTCCATCATCCACATCCCAGTGGTGTGCATTCAACCACTACTCTAAAACATGCTTCATGATGTGTGTTCAATCTTTACGAATGGTTTTACTTGTCGCCTTGTATATCGGATGTAAACTTTACTTAAGAAGCCCAACTTGTCTCCACTTACTACACTCTATGCTAGTTTCCTTGCTGCTACTTGAAAATACCATGCTTCCTCCTGGCTTTAGATGTCTGCCTCTGCAGTTTCTCGATGTATCCCGCTATGTGGCTGTCTTCCTTCGAGTCTCTGCTAGTACCATCTATCAGGAAATCATTCCCTGGGTTGTATCAATTATAACACCTGTCATTCTTCGATCCCTCCATCCTGCTTTATTAGTCCCACCCACTTATCATGTCCTTAAATCATACTATACACACGTTAACATTTTTGTTGTTTGTACAACATATAAGCTTTATGGTGGCAAAGACTGGTTTTGTCCTAGGGACCTCCAGCTCCTAGAAAAGTGCATAGAGCATATTAAATAGCTAGTAAATATTAGTGAATTAATTCCTGTGTATAGGAACTCTTAAGTTCTGTGTGATTCCCTGTGTTCTACAGGTTAAAAACAGGATCTACACACAGTTTAACTATTCCTAGACACATTGTCATAGTCTGTGATTTTTACCCCTCTTACTTCAAGAACAGAATGATGCAGCTCATCTGTTGGATGGTAAATTGGTCTCGTGGTAGAAACTGGCTCTCAGCTATCTCTAACTTTTCTATGGGGCCTCAATCCTAAAGAAAGCCTTATAATGTTATCTTGGCTCTCATAAGTTGCATCAACATTTGAGATGAATCAAAAGGGTTAGAGGACCCAGTAACCTTGTAGTCTTAGTTAAAATCCAGTGCATACAGGTAGTGCATCTTTGATTTCAGGGGATGATTACACATACAATGAAGTCAGAACTCAAAAGCTTATGCTAGCCAACATCAAATACCACACACATACACATACAGAGAGAGAGAGAGAGAGAGAGAGAGAGAGAGAGAGGAGAGAGACTAAAGAAATGGCTCTCTTGCAAGTCTTAGGATCACCTAATAAAGGGATAGGAATCTCCCATTGTAATTAAAGCTTAAATTAAAGCCTATGCTTGTAATAATTTGATCCAATTTTACCACTGTAAGCACCTGTTCTAATGGAACTATCCTCCCAGTTGTGGAGAAGACAGCTCACATTCTGTCTGCATAACTTAGAGTCTCCCATGCCAGACTCTGGCTCCTCCGAATGCATTTGCTTCAAGGAACCTTAGTAGCACATTTCCTGAATGCAAGTACTTGAACACAAACATTCTGTAATCAGTCCTGTAAACAACATGTGAAAGAGTAGTTTTTTTTTTAAGGCCATATTCAAGTCTGGGGTCATGGAAAATACATCATTTTCTCTTCTCTCAGTTCCCTTCACACTGTTTTTATATAGCTGATGTTTGGTATAGAAAATGCAACTGGCAAATGCCAACCCCTTCCTGTGATTCAGATATGGTACTAGGGCTACTCCATTTGATTTAATTCTTACAACAACAATTACTTAAGATGAATGCTATTTCTAAACAGACTGGGCAGGTTAGATTTACACACACACACACTTGAGAGGGAGCAAGGGGAAATGAGAAGGGATAGAAAGAGGAAAGGGGAAATGATATATGTTAATAAAAACACATATAAAGAGAAATGGTATAGAAATAGACAGCTGTTATTGTTACTGGAGAGGGAGCTTAGTCCAAATATCATTTGCATTGCAAACATAAGGCCTCAAACGGATCCCCAGAACCAACACAAAAAGCCAAGGGCTGTGGTATATGCTCTTAATCCCAGCACTGCAGAGGCAAAGGCAAATGGATCCTCTGGGCTGTCTTGCCAGGAAGCCTAGCCTACTAAGTGAGTTCCAAGTCCTCGAGAGAGATTCTGTCTCAAGCACCACAAATGGATGACTGTCCTGAAGATCAAGATCTAAGGCTGACTCTGAGACACACACACACACACACACACACACACACACAGAGAGAGAGAGAGAGAGAGAGAGAGAGAGAGAGAGAGAGCATAACTGTGTGCATACATATATACTAGCATTAAAAAGAAAAGGAAAACACTACAATCCAGATGTGTTGAGGCCTCTAGCCCCAGCACTATGAAAGGACAGTCTGGCTCTAGCTTTAGAAGGTCCAGAGAGTATCAAGACCCAGGCTTCCAACTCTTGAGAGGATCAGAGATCTCCTGGGGACCAGGACTGTAGCCCTAAAGGTCAGTGTAGGGCCGTGGTTCAGTTCCAGAGTCTCACAGGCTCCCAAAACGTGAGAGCTTTATGTCTCCAGCTCTAGTGGTCCCAGAGGCCAGTGTGGGACAAAGGTTTTGATTGTTGAGGTTTGAATAGTCACTGCAAGATGGGACTCTATATTTCAGTGGTCCCAGAGTTAACCTCAGATTTCGATCATGGCCCCCAAACAGTTCACAAACTTCACTGGAGCTGGCATTTGGACTCCTGCCCCTCATCATGACCAAGAGGTTTAAATCCACCTAGTTGCCATGTTGTTCCGTGTTCAGCCTCACCCCGGTCCTGCCTGTACATAGCCAAGCTGAGATCACACAACTGTTTGCTAATGAATGTCAAGTTTCACAAGTTCCCACAGCTGAGTTTTGTGTAGACATCCCTCTAGAAAGATCCACAGGTAGGAGAAAAAAAATGTCAAATGGAGTTGGAAGAGGGAGCAGGGAAAAGTGGAAGATAGAACATCCAATGCGCAAAACAACAAAGAAACACAAGTAACAGCCGGGCATGGTGGCACATGCCTATATTCCCAGCACTCGGGAGGCAGAGGCAGGTGGATTTCTGAGTTCAAGGCCAGGCTGGTCTACAAAGTGAGTTCCAGGACAGTCAGGGCTCTACAGAGAAACCCTGTCTCGAAAAACCAAAGAAAAGAGGAAAAGGGAAAGGGAAAGGGAAAGGGAAAGGGAAAGGGAAAGGGAAAGGGAAAGGGAAAGGGAAAGGGAAAGGGAAAGGGGAAGGGGAAGGGGAAGGGGAAGGGGAAGGGGAAGGGGAAGGGGAAGGGAAAGGGAAAGAAAAAGAAAAAAAGAAAAAGAAAAAGAAAAGAAAGAAACACAAGTAACATAACACAAGTGCCAATGACGGTTCATGCCTGTTGTAGGATTTTCCCTGTCCAATCAAACTAGGGCAGTGGAAGGCCCGTGACTGGACAGGAAAAAGGGAGGTGGAACTAAGAGTTGCAGAGACAGAGAGCCTCTCAGAGTAGGAGGAGAACCAAGATAGCTGTGGACATGTACCTGCGTGGCGTTTTCCAGCCACAAGTAGCTATGATTTCACAAGGTTAGAAATACTGGGATAAAGCTATTATCATTATCAATTGGCTTTGAAATTATTGTATTGGCATCTTGTAAATTGTGGTATTATTGATACATAAATCTAATTGGTTAATTAGGCATTAAGAGTCTTGATTCTACTGGGGTACTGGATATTGTGATGTGTTGGCTGATGGTGGGGTGCAAGAAGAACTAGCGTGGGGGCGTGGGAGCTAGAGAGATGGCCTGGTGGGAGCCCTGTGTTCCAGCATGGCCAGAGAGTTGGCAGGCCAGCAGGAGCCATGGTCCTACACCAGACCGGCTGGATGGTTCATTTTTTAATATTTCCTGCAACATGTGCCCAAATATCTTACCTGTGTATAGAATCCTGAACTATCTACTATAACTCTAACCTTGTCCTCTTCCCTTCCATTTCCAACCACAGCACCAACTTTTGTTCCTTCACCTTTATGGGAAGAACTATGTTCACATGGAAGGTCTGCATTTACTGAATTCCCATAGGTCTATCACCTCCTACCATGGTTCCAGTGTGTCCCTGAAGGCTTTGTATAAGAAAATGTAACTCCCATGTAAGGTATTAGAGGTGTGAAAGTGTAATTCAGTTATGGTGTCCACAAATGGGGCCTCCGGAGGTGCTTAGAGTTAGATGAGGTTATCAGGATGCGGCTCCCATAATACAATCCCGGTGGCCCGGTATAAATACAGATGAAAAGAACCACACACATGCTTCCTGCCATTTGCCATGTGATACTCTGCAACCCCAAGGGACGGTTCCATCAAGGAACTACATCCTTCACCGAATGTATCCCTCCATCCATGGACCTCCATGTATCCATAGTAATCTTTTGTTATAAAGTTGTTCAGCTTCAGGTGAATATCAGTAAACTGAAGGCTGCCTCAGCTCACCCTGTCCATCCATTCCAGCACCAAGATTAGAATACAGTTTATCTTCCAGTCTCCACTATTCCCTCATTTCCTCGGGGAGTATCATAAATGGTAAAACTTACTCTTCACTTTATATATGGTGATCTCTGCATATAACCTTTTTTCTTGGGGTCGTGGGGGGGGGGAGACAATGTTTCTCTGTGTATCCCTGGCTGTCCTAGAACTCACTTTGTAGACCAGGCTGGCCTCAACTCAGAAATCCACCTGCCTCTGCCTCCTGAGTGCTGGGAATAAAGGTGTGCGCCACCATGCCCAACTTTGCATATAACCTTTAAATTGAGATTCTACTTCACATTAAAGGCTTCTTTTGCTTGCAAAATCAAATTTTTCTTCACACCCCCAATCAAGTTAAGTACCCATTTCTGCTAGCTTACAACTCTATTGTATTTTTCTTTTAAATTTATGTTTATGTTATTTTACTTAGAGGAGTGTTTGCTTGAGTGTGTCTATGTGTGCCGTGCGTGTGCTTGCAGTGCCTATGAAGTTCAGAAGAGGGCATCTAGTTCCCTGGAACTGGAATTATGAATGGTTATAAGCCAACACTAGGTTCTAGGAACCTAACTCCGCTCCCAGGCAAGAACAGCTGTTGTGCTGTCTCTCCAGCCATCTCGTCCCTGATTTTTTTTTAAATAAGCTTACCTTGATTTTTTTTTATCTAATCATCCATCTAGTCCATCAGGTGCTTGAAGATATGAGTCATGTATGGCTTATGTCATTCCTTACAGGGTCCATCATATTTCCCTGAACATAGAAGTTGTTGAACAAATTTCTCTAAATTCAATTATATCCTTTCACTCAACAATCGTTCTGTTGATTTCCAGCTACGCAAGGTAGAACAGAAATCACTCAAGAAAGTAAAATAACCTATTTATTGATAATAACAATAATAATACTTCCAGGCAATTTATTAGGATGACTCAAGTTCAAGGCAATACTCCACACATTCTAGAATAAATTCCACAGAGGATAAATTGCATATCACTGACTCAAAACCTATAAATATTTCTCAAGTAATATTGACACAGGATGGTGAATTCCAGAAACTTTTGAAAACCACTAATCATTCACATTCCTTCCAAAATGTCACACAGTGTAAAACTGATGGATCTTTTGTGACCTGATGACATTTGTCTCCATTCCTGAAAGTATTATGATGGAAATGCGGTCTTCTGTCATCCTGCTACAGTTGGTACAAATCCACTGGATACTTTCAAAAAAATATTTTGGGAACACAACAGTCATGAAAACCAATGTCTGCCTGTCCCAGCAGGGGATAGTAAAAGGCTTTACAAAGACCAGATGGGATTTAAGAGTGTTTCTAAAACATGCAGTGTTCCAAGAGAGCTCAGTCACTTTGTGAACAACTCAAAGCAAATATATTTGTTTCCATTATACATACTTTTCTTTCTTAAGAAATCCTAAAATTTTCCAACAAAAGTTTTAGCACAGACATTTGACATTTTTTCTCTTAAAATTAAACTATAATTATTTATGTTTTGGATGCTATTCACTATCATTTGTGGCTGTGTAAAAAACTTTCTAACAGTGCCACAAATCTAGACCCTACCATATTCGAAGGAAATAGTAACCCTGATTTCAAAGTGTTAAGGGCCTGATCCACTGGAAAGCCAGAGGAGTCTTATTTCTTCCAATTGACTATTTTATATGATTAAATTTAACCTTGTAATTAGGCAGGTGTTGACATCTTGATAAACATTTTATAAAATCGTAATTGATATTCAATAAGATATTGCCTAAAAGCACATTATTATCTAATTTTCATTTTAAAGGATGGTTTTTCTTGAACTCTTCTGGGAACGTGGATGATGACTGTAAAATAGAATTAGTTTCTGGTCAAAGTCAGCAGGGCAGACAGACCACTCCTGCAGGAGCAAATCACATGCACAGTTGGATTTTATTGCATAATTTTTGCTCAAATGGCATGCTGCTAGAGGCAAGCAGACTGATCACATAGAGTTGTTGCTGTTGTTTTATTGCAATTAACATTACAAAAATGATTCTCTTTGCCTTGGCGCACTGCACACGCATCACATGGGCACACAATCAATGTTTGCAATCCAGAGGAAGCAGATGAAAGTCGCCCTCGGGTTATAGTTTAGTTGCACTTAATATGTTGTCTTAATTTCCTCCCCCATTTGTTACAATTTTTAAAACCTGACAAAACCGACTCTAGGCTAGAAAATGTGCGTTTTAGCTCACAAGTCCAGATTACATCCATCCCTACAAGGAAACCGTGGATGAAGGAAGCAAATAGTGGTACCCGCAGACGGGAATACAGAAGCGTTGATTTCATTCTCGTGTTCAGCTCACTTTCACACTTTCATACGGCCATAGCCTGCACCCAGGGGATGCTACCATAAACTTTTACGCTGGTCTTCTCACACGAATTGATGTAATTCTCACACGAATTGATGTAATGGAGATAAATCGCCTGAGACATGCCCACTGGCAGCCCTATCTCTTCCTCATTGAGACTGTTTTCTCTGGTGATGGTAGATTGTGTCAACTTGACAACTAAACAAATGATTATACATGTTAAAATACACACACATGCACACACACACACACACACACACACACACATACATACATACACACACACACACACACACACGCAACTGAGAGAAAAGAGAATCTGTGAGTCCCAACTGGGCCTGTGAATACAGAGGCCACTTCTCTGTCCACTGTACTATAGCGCTTACCTCAGAAAAACTGACACTTCACATCAAGATGAGGCAATATCAGAAATCAGGGACAAATATCTGTTCCATAACTGGATGACAGTCCTCAGGGAGACACATTCAAGGTCTCCAGTTTCCTAACACAGGGAGTCAAGAAAGAGCTAAGTTTGCTGTCAATGTCCCTCTAATCTACAGAGTAGCTATCATAGCAAACAGGTTACACCACTCTCCTTCGAATGTTCTTGCATGACTCCCTTTGTACCCAGGAAGAAGTTGCAGCTCTCTAGAATGCTAGCCGGAGGCCTTTATGAGCTGGACTTACTTAGAACTTTAGCGTCTCCTCTTTGCCTGGCCTCCCTCCCTTTGTGCTGCACAATGGCATGCCACCCCATGGTAGCATGCTTCACTGAAAACCTCAACAGACTTTTCTTACTTTCTCCTAGACTATATCCACCCATAGCTGAGGCTACCACTTAAAGAATCCCCTCAAAAAAATCCCTCAAACTGGCCTTAGTACCCTGAACTAAATTTCACTGAATCTGATGCTGGCCTGCATTTCATTCTCTCAGAAACCCAATGACTTAGACCTCCTGAGGTTTTTTCTGATTTAAAAACTGGTAAAGAAAAAGTCTCAACAAGTCCTACACTTAATTAGTGGCTGTCATGTAACAGTGTCCTCCAAGTCTGAAACTGTTCCGTCCCGAAGGGAAGCCTCTTGAGCAAGAAGGTAAACAACTCTAGATAGCTTCAGGAAGTCCCTGAAATTGACCAGACTCTCTAGTCCCCTCCCTGTCGGAATAAACAGTAAAAGCTGAGAGCTCCTCTCTGATGGGAAAAAGCTGAGCTACAAAGAAGACTCTGAGCCCAAAACAGCTGCTTGAAAGAAGCAGAGACCAGCTGGAAGAGGTTTAAATAAACTGAGTCATTCGGAAAGAACACTCTAACCTGTTGAGCTGCCTGCAGGCAGTGTGGCCCAGGTTCCCAGCCCTGTGAGCTGTCACATGTGCTGGAGTGGACTTTAGCAATGCGGCCATTTCTGATCCTGTAAACAACCCCTCATCCATACTTCAGTAAGTAATTCTAATAAAACTCATTGGTTCACCAAGTTGGACTTGGCAGTATCTGTACTTTGGTCTGTTATGTCCTCCCTATCTAGTGTGAGTAAATGTGTATTGCATCTCTCCAAGAAAAACTTTGTCATGCAACAGTGGTATAAGAAAATTTACAACCTTGTACCTTACTATCACACTATATAAACATTCAGAGTACAACACTAATCCAAACCATTATGGATTCTTATTAAATCATATTTTATGGGTGTGGCATCTAATGCATGTTCATGTATACACATACATATTTACTTAACGCTTAGCTTAAGCTGTAGAAGGCATATTTCATGCTCACTAAATGTTAGCCACTATCGACATCATTATTAGCATTAGCATCTTGGTTTGGACAGAGCTCACGGCGTTCACAGGGAAAACCCCAGGAATCAGGCCAAAGCCAGGGCCTTTCTGAATGGCGACATTAGTTAGACATGATAGTTTTTCAAACTACTTCCCTTCTTTTCTTCCTCCAGAAATCTTTAATACTAATCTGTACTGTGCTTCTAAAACAGACAAAACGAGCTTTCTCTCAAAGGAAATTCCTTTTCACATCCATTCACCAGCAAATAATCCTCGGTTATTGAGGGCTGCAGTGAGGTCTGCAGCGTGCATGTGTTTGCTGTCTCGACTCCGTCAGTGTTTTCGTGTGATACCCATCTTGATCCGTTTGGCTAGACTTAGGCCCATTATTTGGGAGGCCAAGGTAGAGTGAGTTTGTACAAAACTATTTCTTTGGGGATGTGAAACTGAATCTTCTCCCAATAGCGGCAGCATCTATTTAAATCTGATTTTGCGGGAACTCAAGTGGGAAACAATGAGAACAGGAACTATCTGCTATTAAATATGTTTCCTGTAACCCGAGCTCCATAAATTAAGTCTCGTGGTTCTCCACTTGTTCCAGCTTGGGGACCACGTTTAAATCAGCAGGGGTTTGTGAGTGCAGGCCAATGGCAGGCTTATGGGTTTCACAGAGAAACAAAGCTGACTCAGTGAGGGTACAGCGCATGCGCAGTCTTCATTTCAAGTGTACTTAGCCCTGAAGAGCCGTGTCAGCACCCTGAGTCTGGGACCCATCCCTCCTCACTGAAAACTATGTGCCCACTTTAACATACTTAGGATTTTTCTTTTGAAAGGCAGTCCAGACTTTGAGATGTCTCTTCAATGCTCGCATAAGAAAGTAAAATAAGATGTTTGGTTATCGTCTCATTCACTCTAGCAGACATAACTGTAATGTATAATTTTAAAATATAAGTACAGCATACGTTGTGATTTATAATTTTTAATTTCCAAAGGTTAAATTGAAAATATTTAGAGCTAGGTGGGCAAAGCTAGACATTCCTGTAGTTTTAGCGCTGGGAGGCTGAGGCAGGGGGGCTGTCTCAGGTCAGTGTGGGCTACGTAGTAAGATCAAATGCCGCCTGGGGCTACATGTGAGGCTATGAGTCATAACCAAACATGTAGTGATGTATTGCAATCCATATGTACATATATACTCAAGAGCTAAAACCTGGCAATATCTATAAACGGTGACATGAAAGACTGAACGTCATTAGCACAGTGAGTAATGCAGGTTCCTCACCAGCACACGGTTAGAAGGCAAACAGCAAGACACTGAATGGATGACTTAATTGGGATGTTTTCTGAAAACAACACAAGAAAAATTCTTAAGTAAAAACAACATCAGAGTTTATAAAGAGGAAAATACAAAGAAACACTTAAGGTCTCTTGAATGCACAGGGTTTTAGCATGGACACTCTCAGGATGTGTCATAGATGTCTACACTGCAAGTTTATAGAAACTTACAGTTTATACACATGAGATTTTATGTAGACATCATTGTTTTTGTATCAGCAGTTCTCAACATGGGGGCCAAATGCCCCGTTCACAGGGTTCACCTGGGAGGATCAGAAAGTACGGATGTTTACATTACATTCATAGTAGTAGCAAAGTTAGTTATTAAATAGCAACAAAAATAATTTTATCATTTGGGGGTCACCACAACATAAGGAACTATGTTAAAGGGTCACAGCATTAAAGAGGTTAAGGACCACTATTTTATATGAGTTTAAATATAGTAAGTATTCCTTAGAAAGTTTTTGATGGCTTAAGCTAATAAGTTCATTTTTTTTCTTACAGTCTATTTAAAGTTCTTTAACATCACCAATTTTTTGGCCATATTCAGGGTATTGCTTCTAAAGATAAAGAGATAGATGTGGTATTCTGCACGTGTAAACATAGAGATGATAACTGTCATTTTAATTGCACACAATTATATATGTATGATATGTAAATCACATAAATAAATATGTATATATCAAGATTATGGATAAACAAGGAAACATGACACCACCAAAAGAACTAAATATTCTTCTGCTAGTTAAACTTAAATCAATAGAAATTCTCAAACTGTCTGATGAAGCATTCAAAATCATCTTCTAAAAAAAAAAGTTCCATGACTACAACATAACCAGGTAGGAATCTTAATGGAATCAGAATAATAAATGAATACACTGAGAAGTTCAACTAAATAAAATAATCTTTAAAAGAACCAAACAAATCTACAGCAAAAGAAGATAACACGTTCGAGGAAATTTCACCAAGTTTCAATAGCAGACTCCACCAAGCAGAGATGAGTCGCTGAGTTTAAAAAGTTTCATTTGTTTAAAATCAGCCCGTCAGGGGAAGAGAGAAGGAAATACAAGGACAGAATCGGGAAATTCCTAGAGGATTGATGAAACGCCACTAGATTTAAAAAAATAAATAAAATAATAATAATAATAATAATAATAATAATAATAATAATAATGGAGTTCTTTACATCTAAATGAAAAGGTTCTGATTGACAGCATCCAAATCAGCCAGTGTGTACAGAAGTCACTAGAAAGGTATAGAAAGGTAGGCCTGCAGTCAACTGTGAATCTGAATGAAGAGAATGCTTAGCTCTGTAGTGGCGGCTTGTAAGGCAGCTGTTACTCCAGCCTAACATTTAAGGGACAAGAAAGATACAGATGCAAAGTATTTTAAATTAACTGTATGTACTAAAGTTGCAAGCAAATGCACAATAGTCAAAATTTAGGGATGTAGGTTATGATATCAATAAGACAAAAAGTTGAAGGGCAAGTTAATTTTCAATGCATACAATTTGCCACCAGTTTAAAATGCACCCGTTTACTATACCTACGGGATATTTTATGTAAGCTTTGTGTTAACTACAAGGGAAAATCAAGGTGTGGCAGGAAGAAAGAAGGAAAACTGGGGACAAAGAATTGTCTCAGTGGTTAAAGGTGCTTGCTTTGCAACCACAGCCACCTTTAAAAAAGAAAAAAGGAAATAAGCTGTTCTAAGAGAAAAAAATAAAACCATTATACAATGGTAAGGTGCTCAATTTATTAAGGTGATATAGCACTTTTGGAGTCATCTAAACATTGCAGGTAAGTATTAATAGAGTTGAAGAGAGATATAGAAAACAAAAACGCAACGGTAGAGACTACCAAAGTTTTCCTTCCTGTCAACAGTGGAGCACAGAGACAGAAATCCATATAGAAATAGAAAACTTAAACAATTCTGCAGACCAAATATACATAACAGACATACAGAACATGCTAGCCAGCAACAATAAAATACTCTTCCAGAGTGCACATGGGACATTCTCCAAGACAGACATATGTTAGGCCACGACTCAACAATTTTAAAGAGATGGGAGAGATATCAAATAGCACTTCCAACCATGATGGTAGCAGCCCAGAATTCAATAACAGGAGGGAAATTGGATTTTCACAAATATGTGGAAGTTAAACAACATTGTCCTGAATGAGGAATGGATCAGAAAAAAATCAAGAAGAAAGCTAAAACTATCATGAGACAAAGAAAATAGAAACACAACCTACCAAAACATACATATACATCATGTACATACAGATCATATAAATACACGTATGCATATATATCATATATCATATACCACATATCACATATCATATACCATACATCATACATCATATATCACATATCATATATCATATATCATATATATATATACACATATACATATATATGGCAAGTAATGAGATTGAGTCAATAATCAAAAGGTTCTGAACAAAGAAAAGTCCAGGAGATTATTCAACCAAATCTTTACAGAATTAACATCAGTCTTTCTCAAACTGTTCAAAATTTAAAAAAATGAAAAAAAAAAAAAGATGAGAAACTGACAACCTAACTCACTTATGAAAGCACAATCGCCCTGACCTCAAAGGCAAACACAAGTACCAAAAGCAGGGCTGGAGAGATGGCCCAGTGGTTAAGAGTGCCATCTGTTCTTCCAGAGGACCTGAGTTCAGTTCCCAGACTCTGCTTTGGAACTGTCTATCACTTCTATTGCAGCAGATCTGATGCCCTCACACAGACATACATGCGTGCAAAACATCAATGCACAGAAAATAAAATTAATAGCGAGATCGGGCACGTTCAGGGTAGAATGGCTGTAGACTGGGGAATCGTGTGGAAGAGTGGGAGGAAGGATTGAGGGAACCAGAGAGGTCAAGGACATCACAACAAAACCTACAGAATCAACCTGGGCCCATAGGGGCTCACAGAGACTGAACCGCCAACCAGAGAGCATGCATGGGACAGACATAGGCCCTCTGTATATAATGTGCAGCTGGGACTCCTAAAGCAGGAGCAGGAACTGCCTGTGACTACACTGCCTGCCTTAGGATTCCTTTCCCCTGACTGGGCTGCCTGGTCTAGCCTCAAAAGAAGAAGACACACCTAGTCTTACTGGTACTTGATATACCAACTATAATATCCATGGGAGGCCTCCCCTTTTCTAAGGAGAAGGACAAGAGGAGTGGCTCTGGAGGGGAGGAGACAGGAAGGGACTTGGGAGGAGAGGAGAGAGGGGAAGCTGGGGTCAAGATATAAAGTAAATACCTAACTTAATAACAAAAATAATAAATAAAATGAATAAATTCTTTTTAAATCCTGAGAAAATAGTAGCAAAATCCAACAGAACAAAAGATTATCCACCAGGGATGAATTGAGTGAGATTCATCCCTGGAATATGATCGCTAAATGTGAGTAAATCAAAATGCCACATTAGCAGAACGAAGAGAAGATTCGTACCATCATCCCAACAAGGGGGAGAGAGTATAAAACACAGCATCCTGTCCTGATAACAGTCTGTGGAACAGAGACTTAGTGAGTTAGGGATAAAAGAAACACAACAGGGCAAAGGCCAGATAAGCCGGGGGGCAAACATCATTCTCACAGCAAAGAGCTGAGGATGGTTTTTTTTTTAAGAATAGGAATAGGATATGGATGCTGTCCTACTGGTACCCAACTCGGTGCTGAGAGTCCTAACCAGGGCAGCGAGGAAAGAAAGAAAAGGGCACCCCCCATGAGAAAGGAGAAAGCTAAATAATCCCATCAGGAAAAAAACAAAAACAAAAAAACAAAAACAAAAAAACATGTTTGGGAATGAAGCAAAGCCATGAGGTGAAGTATTGATGAAAAACATCATCGAAAACACAAATGAGCGAAAAGATAGTTCGTGTTCACGGACTGTAAGGTCGACACGCATTTACTGCCCAAAGCGATGTATAGATTCTATGTTTCTGTCAAATTCTGAATGGTATCGTTCACAGATGCAGGAACTCTGTCTACCGTCTATATGGAAACACAGAGAACCTGAGTAGCTTCATGGAGCCTTAGAAGACCTTTTAGAGCTGAAGGCACCATGCCCCATCATTTCAACAAAATCCAGCTGATGTTCAACGGAGGTGTGAACACTGTGCCACAGAGTAAGACTCGTCCTTAAGACAGGCGCGCAAACAAACGGAACTGGCTCGTCTCACATCCTCAAAAGTTAACTCAAACTGAATTTAAAAACTTAAATATTGGGACCTGAAAACATAAAACTACCAGAAAGAAAATACATATGGAAAACACACAGTGGTTTTTAGCATATGAACCCTAAAAATACAGATAACAAAATTAAACGCTGATTAACCTTGTTACATCAAAGTAAAAGGTCTACACAGCAAAGGAAATAATAGAGTCAAGAGGGGTGGGAAGAAAATATTTGTAAACTGCTATAATCGCATGGTTCGGTAATGCTCTTCCCAGAAGCCATGGGTTTTTAAACAAAAATCCCAGAGCCAAGTGTGAGATCTCGCCGTACGAGTTACTGTCTAGAGAGGTTCCCAGAGGCTCACAAAATAACACAGGTTACTGGCATTGCTCTTGGTTGTCCACTAGAACTAGATGGTAAGACCCTGTTGCTTAAAACAGGATTCGTTTTGAGAACAGGACACAGAGAAGTCAAGCTTGGACTAGGCTAAAAGCATCCCCTGTGCTGCTAGCTCTCAAAGTGGCAGAAGGTGCTCTACAGCTGGAGGGGGCGGGGCATAAACTGTCCCGCCCAGCTTTAGACACTGTATGCCGCAGTTCTGACCCCTTAAACAAGATGTGCCTTCTGTTGCAAATAAAATAAAATAAACCGGCATGACTATATAAGAATAACCAGCTGCATTCTGCCGAAACGTGAAAGCAGCTTCACAGAAAGGAATCCATGCCTGGTCCTGTGAGCTTAGTCAAAAGCCTAAGAGAAAGGCTGGTGCTGCTTTCTTATTGAATGGGCATTCGGTCAAATTGCTTTCTAAGTATTTTCTGCACATAGTCTAGTGCGGCCTTGGACATGAGAGCATCCTTGTGACTGTTAAGTGTTCAGCCTTAAGTGCGCGCTTTACATCGAAGATGCAGGGAAATCAAAGCGCGGAGGGGCGGGGGGGGGGGGAAGGGGGGGAGAAAGATTGTAGTAGCTGAAGGATCAAGAGAATCACTGTGACACACGATCTTCTAGGTATGATGCGGCCACTGCAATAACGATTACACTGCAGCTGTGACTTATGTGTACAAGACCTACAGCAAAAATAGGACAGAAAGAAGAAAAGGGCATGAAAGTAGGAGGGAGAGTCGGTGGGAGATACGAGGGACAGAGAAGGTGATAAGAAGAGGACTTAAGATGATCACAGCGCATTTGCATAAGCATATGGAACTGTCAAAATACAAAGAGGGGAAGAGTCTGCCTTTAGTAATTAAATAAATATTTTTTTAAAGAAACAAGAAGAGATTTAACAGCTTTCAGGAGCCAGTGGTGGGGGAGGGGAGGGGGACGACGGGGGGTGGATTATGGTGATACTTCACTCTCTACTAATACGCTAAGGACCAAATTGAATACTTGAAGTAAATAAAGTTTATGGTGTGTGAATTATATCTCAGTGAAGTTGTTTTAAATACTATAAGAAGACCACGCATTCACCTCACCTGGCGGGGGGGGGGGACGGGGGGGGGGGCTGCAGTGAAAATCTCCAGAAATCTGTCCTTCTCAGTCCAGCCTCCTGCAAACACACCATTTACAACCAGCAGAGGGAGCTAAAATAATAGCTTTAGCCTATGTCTGCTGTCACTGAAGGGGCGGTGGAAGAACGTCAAACTTAGAGATAACCGGTTTGGCTGAGTAATAACCCTATTTATTCTTATCAAAAGTATTGAAAGTTGATATAAATGCTCATCTTTTTTGAAAGTCTAAAAGTTTAAACATCTCAGAGGTTTTCTTTTTCTTTTATTGAAAATAGATTTTTTTTCATGCAATAGATTCTGATTCTAGCTTCCTTTCCCTCGACACCTCCGAGTTTTTTCCCACCTCCCCTTCCATCCAGATCCATCCCAGTCCTATCTCTCCTTAGAAAACAAATAACTCTGAAGGAAAAATAATAAAATAACATATAGTAAGATAAAATAGAATTAACACATCACAATAGGACAAGACAGAAGGAAGGGAGCCCAAGAGAAGATACAAGAAACAGATATAAGTGCAGACCCACTGGTTCACACATTCAGGAATCCCATAAAAACACAATACTGAAAGCCATAATATATACATAAAGGACCTGTTGGGGGCAGAGTGTTAGGGGGGGAGAGGGAAGGAAAGACACACAGAGACAGAGGAGGAGGAGGAAGGGGGGAGAGATGGAGGGAGGGAGGGAGGGAGGGAGGGAGGGAGGGAGGGAGGGAGGGAGGGAGGGAGAATAAATAAAAAGATAAATTTTAAATTAGAAAAAGAAAAGGCCCTGGCATGACATTGTGACACAAGGAACCTCCCAAGATGCCATTGGGTTTGTTTTCCATCAGCCATCTACTGCTGGGCATGCCACCTATACTTAAGAGTAGTCTACTTCCATCAAAACAACCCTGAGAGTTCACCTCACATCAATCAGAATGGCTAAGATCAAAAACTCACAGTGACAGCAGATGCTGGCAAGGATGTGGAGAAAGAGGAACACTCCTCCATTGCTGGTGGGATTGCAACCACTCTGGAAATCAGTCTGGCAGTTCCTCAGAAAATTGGACATAATACTATCAGAGGATCCAGCAATACCACTCCTGGTCATATACCCAGAAGATGCCCCAACATGTAATAAGGACACATGCTCCATTATGTTCATAGCAGCCTTATTTATAAAAGCCAGAAGCTGGAAAGAACCAAGATGTCCTTTAACAGAGGAATGGATACAGAAAATGTAGTGCATCTATACAATGGAATAGTACTCAGCTATTAAAAACAATGAATTTATGAAATTCTTAGGGAAATGGATGGAACTAGAAAATATCCTGAGTAAGGTAACCCAATCGCAAAAGAACACACATGGTATACATTCACTGATAAGTGAATATTAGCCCAGAAGCTTGGCATTCCCAAGATACAATTCACAGACCACATGAAGCTCAAGAAGACCAAAAGTATGGATACTTCAGTTCGTCTTAAAAGGGGGAACAAAATTCCCATAGGAGGAGATACAGAGACAAAGTGTGGAGCAGAGACTGAAGTAAAGGCCATCCAGAGACTGCCCCATCTGGGGATCCATACCATATACAGTTACCAAACCCAGACACTATTGTGGATGCCAATAAGAGCTTGCTGACAGAAGCCTGATATAGCTGTCTCCTGAGAGACTCTTCCAGTCTCTGACAAATACAGAAGTGGATACTTACAGCCAACCATTGGACTAAGCACAGGGTCCCCAATGGAGGAGCTAGAGAAAGAACCGAAGGAGCTGAAGGAGCTTGCAGCCCCATAGGAGGAACAACAATATGAACAAACCAGTACCCCACAGAGTTCCCAGGGACTAAACCACCACCAAAGAGTACCCATGGAGGGATCCATGGCTCCAGATGCATATGCAGCAGAGGATGGCCTTGTCGGGCATTAACGGGAGAAGAGACCCTTGGTCCTGAGAAGGTTCTATGCCCCAGTGTAGGGGAATGCCACGACAGGGAAGCAGAAGTGGGTGGGTTGGTAAACAGGGACAGGGGAGATGGGATGGGGAGTTTTTGGAGGGGGAACCAGGAAATGGGGTAACATTTAAAATGTAAATAAAGAAAATATCTAATTTTTAAAAAAATCTCAAAATAAGAAAGATTTGGAAAATTATAAAGAACAAACAAACAAAAGAGTAGTTTACTTCCCTGTGAGACTCCCTTGGAGGAAGCTAAATATTCATTTGCAAGTGGTTATCAGTTGATGACAGCTTCTGGGATAGGGATGGAGGCAAGTGTCCACTTCTCCTTTCAGCTCCGTCTGGTACACACCTGTGCAAGCCTGTGCAAGCCTCGGTCTCTGCATTCAATTGTGTGCCCGCCCTGTGCCCTGTTGTGGTTAGCAGACTTTCTTTCCTTCCCCTCTGACTCTCACACTCTCTCCACCTCCTCATCTGCAGAGCTCCCTGAGCCCTAAAGGGAGGGATCTGATAGTGATCTCCTGCTTAGGATTTGAATGTCCTAAGATTTCCAACTCTGTATTTTGCCTGACTGTGGGTCTCAGTATTTGTTCCCATCTGTGGTGGGAGGAGGCTTCTCTGGCGGTGACTGAGAAAGACGTTGATCTATGAGTATAGCAGAATGTCATTAGGAATCATCTTACTGGCAAAGGACACTGTCTATAAGACAAAAAGGCCACCAACAGATTGGGAAAGGATCTTTACCAATCCTAAATCAGATAGGGGACTAATATCCGATATATATAAAGAACTCAAGAAGGTGAACTCCAGAAAATCTAATAACCCCATTAAAAAATGGGGCTCAGAGCTAAACAAAGAATTCTCACCTGAGGAATACCGAATGGCTGAGAAGCACCTGAAAAAATGTTCAGCATCCTTAATCATCAGGGAAATGCAAATCAAAACAACCCTGAGATTCCACCTCACACCTGTCAGAATGGCTAAGATCAAAAATTCAGGTGACAGCAGATGCTGGCAAGGATGTGGAGAAAGTAGAACACTCCTCCATTGCTGGTGGGATTGCAAGCTGGTACAACCACTCTGGAAATCAGTCTGGTGGTTCCTCAGAAAATTGGACATAGTACTACTGGAGGATCCCTCAATACCTCTCCTGGGCATATATCCAGAAGATGTTCCAACTGGTAAGAAGGACACATGCTCCACTATGTTCATAGCAGCCTTATTTATAATAGCCAGAAGCTGGAAAGAACCCAGATGTCCCTCAACAGAGGAATGGATACAGAAAATGTGGTACATTTACACAATGGAATACTACTCTGCTATTAAAAAGAATGAATTTATGAAATTCCTAGGCAAATGGATAGACCTGGAGGGTATCATCCTGAGTGAGGTAACCCAATCACAAAAGAACTCACATGATATGTACTCATTGATAAGTGGATATTAGCCCAGAAACTTAGAATACCCAAGTTACAAGTTGCAAAACACATGAAACTCAAGGAGAACGAAGACCAAAGTGTGGACACTTTGCCCCTTCTTAGAACTGGGAACAAAACACCCATGGGAGGAGTTACAGAGACAAAGTTTGGAGCTGAGACGAAAGGATGGACCATCTAGAGACTGCCGCACCCGGAGATCCATCCCATAATCAGCCTCCAAACCCTGACACCATTGCATACACCAGCAAGATTTTGCTGAAAGGACCCTGATATAGCTGTCTCTTGTGATGTCAGTGCCTGGCAAAGACAGAAGTGGATGCTCACAGTCATCTATTGGATGTAACACTAGGCCCCCAATGGAGGAGCTAGAGAAAGTACCCAAGGAAATAAAGGGATCTGCAACCCTATAGGTGGAATAACAATATGAACTAACCAGTACCCCCAGAGCTCGTGTCTCTAGCTGCATATGTAGCAGAAGATGGCCTAGTCGGCCATCATTGGGAAGAAAGGCCCCTTGGTCTTGCAAACTTTATATGCCCTGGTACAGGGGAACACCAGGGCCAAAAAGTGGGAGTGGGGGGGGAGGAGAATGGGGGGGATGGGAGACTTTGGGGATAGCATTTGAAATGTAAATGAAGAAAATATCTAATAAAAATATATTTTTTAAAAAAAGGAATCATCTTACTGCTATGTTCCTTTAGCAACAGTAGTGTTTGCCTTTCCCCTCGGTCCCTGGGCTATCTAGTCTCAAGTTACTCATCGCCCAAGTGGCACTGGGATGGGTTCTATCTTGTGGAGTGAACCTTAAGTCAAATCATATATTGGTTGGTTATTCACAAAAGCTTTGAGCCACTGTGGGTTGACTTCTCTTTCAGGAAAGACCTAGTTGTAGGTAAAAGGGTTTGTAGCTTGACTGATAGTTACATTCCCCCTTTGGTAGTGTGCAAAGTGCCTTCCTCTACCAAGAACACCAGCCCATAGGGGTAAAGGCTCTCGGTAGACACCAGCTTGACTTCATGTTTAATGAGTTATGTAGGTGCTCTCCCCAGCAATAGGGCCTTGCCTTCAGTTTATAGAAAGCAAGCTATAGTCAGCCTGAGTTGTTTGAGACCCCTTAGGCCAACAATTCATTTAGATATAACCCATTCCCGGTACTAGTAGCTTCATTTAATGATAAGAGATGTTGGTTTGGGGCTTTGTCTCCACCGTTATTTGGTGATTTCATTTAGATAGTCTTCATACATGTATATGGTTGAGAAAACTTAAGCTGTATTGGGTTTCCATAGTTCCCCTCAAATGGCCCTTAATTTAGCTGTCTCTGCTCTTATTCTTTCCTTCATTCCCACATCCCCACTACTCAATCTTCTCATTCCAGCCTCCTCCTTCTCCATCCATAATTATCCATTCTATTTCTCTTTTCTAGGGAAATCTGTCTGCCCTCTCTAGCCCCATACTCTATTCCTAACCACGGTGGTTCTGTAGAGGGTAACTTGCTCATCATTGATTTAACTGCTAATATCCATAGATGTAAGTGAATTCTACCATTTTTGTCTTTCTAGGTCCTGTATACCTCATTCAGCATGATTTTTTCCTCTTATTCCATCTATTTACCTATGGATTTCATTATTTCATTTTTAAAGAGCTAGATAATTTTCTATTCTGTAAATGTACCACATTTTCTTTATCCACTTATCTACTGAGCGACATCAAGGTTATTTCCAGGTTTTAGCTATTGAGAATAGAACAGCACTGAACATGGTTGAGCAAGTGCCTCCTGGGTAGCGTGAACCCTAGGGTATACGCCCAACAGTGGTAGAGCTGGATCTTGAGGTAGATCTTCATTTTCCTGAGGAACCTACCACACTGATTTTTATAGTGGATGTACAACCTTGCACTTCCTTACTCCTTGACAGCACAAGCTGTCTTTTTTTTTTTTTATAATCTTAGTCAGTCTGACATTTATAAGATGAAATATCAAGGTAGTTTTGACTTGCATTTCCCCAATGACTAAGGACATTGAGCATTTCCTTAAGTGCTTCTAGGTCATTTGAGTTTCCTCTAAGTTGAATTATCTGTTTAGATCTGTACCCCATTTTTAAACTTGGTTATTTGTTTTCTTGATACCCAGTTTGGGGAATAGATTTATTTTTTTATATTAGCCCGTTATCAAGTGTGTAGTTGGTAAATATCTTCTCGCACTCTGTAGGCTTCCAGGTTGTCGGAATGATGGTGTCCTTTGTCCTACAGCTTCTCCATTCCACAAGGTCCCACTTAATAATCATCGGTCTTAATGTCTGTGTTCATGGTGTCTTTCTCAGAAAGCCTCCTGTGGCAATGAGTTCAAAGCTATTTCCCACTTTCTCTTCTCTCAGGTTCATTGTGTTTTGTCCTACGTTGAAGAGGTCTTTGATTCTTTGGGAGCTGTTCTGTTCAGGGTCATAAGAACAGATTTATTTGGACTTCCACACATAGCCATCCAGTGGGCCTGGCAATTTGTTGAAGATGCTTTCTTTTTTTTTGGTTTGGTTTGGTTTGGTTTTTGTTTTTGTTTTCAAGACAGTGTTTCTCTGTGTAGCCCTGGCTGTACTGGAACTCACTCTGTAGACAAGGCAGGCCTTGAACTCAGAAATCTACCTGCCTCTGCCTCCCAAGTGTAAAGGCATGTGCCACCACTGCCCTGCTGCTGTATTTTTTCTAGTGTGTATTTCTGGGCGTTTTGTTTTGTTTTGTTTTGTTTTGTTTTGTTTTGTTTTGTTTTGTTTATCAGAAATCAGATGTCCATAGGATTTATGTCTGGGTCCTCAATTAGATTCTGTTGATCAGTGTGTCTGTTTTTGTGCCAATACCATGCTGTTTTTATTACTATAGCTCTGTAATTCACGTTGATATTGGAGATGGTGAGACTTCACCTCCAGCTGTTTTTTTTATTATCACGACTGTTAGCTATCCTGGGGTTTTTGTTTTTCCATATGAAGCTAAAAAGTATCCCTTCAAAATCTGTGAAGAATTGTATTAGAATTTTAATAAGGATTGCATTAAATCTGTAGATTGCTTTTGTTAGGATAACTATATTTACTATATTAATTCTACTGATCTACGAGCTTGGAGATCTTTCCACCTGATATAGTCTTAAATTTCTTTCTTCAGTGTCTCGGAGTTTCTATCATACAAATCTTTCAGTTGTTTGACTACAGATAACCCAGGATATTTTATATTTTTGAGGCTATTGTGAATAGTGTTGTTTTCCTGACTTCTTTCTCAGCCCATTTGCCATTTGGATATAGGAGGGTAACTTATTTTTGTACATTGACTTTATATCCTGCTTCTTTGCTGAAAGTGTTTATCAGCTGTAAACGTTCTCTGATAGAATTTTTTGTATCTCTTATGTATATCATCATACCATCTTCAAGTCAAGATATATTGACTTCTTCCTTTCCAATTTGTATCCCCCTGGCCCCTTCAATTGTCTTATTGCTATAACTAAGACTTCAGTTACTATATTGAACACATATGGAGAGAGGACAACCTTGCCCACCTCTGATTTTAGTGGAATTGTTTTGAGTTTCTCTTCACTTAAGTTGATGGTTGCTGTGGGCTTGCTATAAACTGCCTTTAATATGTTGAAGTGCGTACCTTGCATCCCTAATCTCTCTAGGGCTTTTATTATGAAGGGGTTTTGAATTCTGTCAAAGGCCTTTTCTGCATCTGATAAGATGATCAAGTAGGGTTTTTTTTTTTTTCCTTTTTCTTTCAGGTTGTTTATATGGTGGATTACATTGATGGATTTTTGTATGTTGAACCATCCCTTCATCTCTGGGATGAATCCTACTTGATCATGGTGGATGGTCTTTTTAATGTGTTTTTTGATTCAGTTTGCAAATATTTGAGATTTTCTACATCTATGTTTATAACGGAAATTGCACTTCAATTATCATTCTTTAGGGCCTTTAGGTGGTTTGTGTATGAGGGTAACTGTGCTTTGATTGTTAGATTCCAAGAGGAATTTTTGTTCTAATCCAGTCTATTTGGTGTTCTGTATGCTCCTTATGCCTTGATAGGCATCTCCTTCTTTAGGTTGGATAACTTTTCTTCTATGACTTTGTTGAAAATATTATCTGTGCTTTTTGACCCAGGCTTCTTTTCCTTCTTCTCTCCTTATTATTCTTAGATTTGATCTTTTGCTACTGTCCTAGATTTCTTAGATGTTTTGTGCCTGGTGCTCTTTAGAGTTAACATTTTCTTTGACTGGGGTATCCATTTCTTCGATTGTGTCTTCAATGCCTGAGAGTTGCTCTTTCATCTGCTGTTGTTGAGTCTTGCCTCTGAGGTTCCTGTTCGAGCTCCTAGATTTTTGTTTCCAGCTTTCCCTCAGTTTGGGTTTTCTTTATGGATTCTCTGTTTTCATCTTCAGGTCTTGAACCATTTTATTCATTTCCTTCCGCTCCTTGTTTGTGTTTTCATAGATTTCTTTAAGCGATTTCTTCATTTCCTTTAAGGATCTCTGTCATACTTGCAACAGCTATTTTAAGGTCCCTGTGTTGTGTGTCAACTGTGTTCAAAGCCTACTGTGGTAAGGTTGCTGGCCTCTATTAGAAACATAGCATTCTTGTCATAATTGAATATGTTGCTATGATGGCATCTAAGTATCTAAGTTTGGGGTAATTGTAATTTTAGGTGCTGGTATCTGGTCTCATTCTTGTTGGGTGGGTGTTTTGTTAATCATTTACTATTGCCTTCTCTGGTTCTTAGAAAGAGTATGGTAGCTGTGTGTTGGCTGGTATGGAATTCATCTGGGATTCTTCCAGGTATGGTCACTGGGGTTTCTGAATAGAGTGTTTCTCTAGGTATTGGAAGATGATAGGCGTAGAAATGGGCTAGGAGGCTCAGGAGATCCACAGAAGGAGGAAAATAGGGTGTTCCACACAGATCTGCTAAGTTCCCTAATAACTGGGGTAAAGAGTGAGGAGAGGACACAACAGGCGCTATGCTACAGAACTGGGGAAGAGACCGGAGGATCGGATTTAGAAGAGAGCAGGGAGAGGTAAAGATCTTGAAGGGAATTTCTGCTGAGGTTAGGGATGAGATAAAGTGGTAAGTGGGGGAAAGGGAAATTGAGGCAGATCTTTGAAATCCACTGGAAATGGGGTCAGGGAGGAAGGAGAGGCCATAGCAGATGGCCTGACACAGAGCTAGGAATGAGAGTGGGCTATTGGATTTGCAGAAGAAGAGGGAGGGGTGAAGATCCAAACTTCCACATCTCAGTTTCTTGATTGTAGAACGTTGAATGTAGTGTCTAACCAAATCCCATGGTACTTTTTCCCTATAGATCAATTGCCTTTAAGGCAGTCAGTGAACTATAACCGAAGAACAGAGAGTTGGCATCTGTCCCATAAATACCGTAGGTGTCCATGCCAAGTATGCACACCTACTCTCTACCACTGACTGACTTATGATGTCATCACGGTGCTAAGGCTAATAAACATTAAATAATTTATGTATACCTCAAGCTGAGAAGACAATTTTCAAAATGACACTCATTTATTCTAGATGTTACTAAATGTCTCATATATGCCAGGGTCAAAACTGAGATTATAGCTTACATTTATGTTGGGATAGGTAAAATAAAGTAAACCTACAAAAAAATGTAAGTGTTATCTGTAATGACTACTTTGGAAGAAAATGCAAAGTAATTGAGGGGCTTACACCAGATTGGGTGGTCAGGGAAGGTTTCTGCAGAGCTAGAACCTACACCAACGTAGAAAAAAAAGAGTGTTCTAGAAAAGAACTAGGATTGTGTGAGCCTTTATAGAAGCAGAAGATGTTGAAGGACTTCAAGAAAATGTGAGGGGTTTTAACTGGATTTCTATTGCTATGAAGAGACACCATGACTATAGCAACTCTTAGAAAGAAAAGCATTTGATTGGTCCAGAGGTTTAGTCTATTATTGCTATTGCAGGAAGCAAGGCAGCAAGCATGGTAGACCACAGACGAGCTCAGTGCTGGAGAGGTAGCTGAGAGTTCTACATCTCAGTCAGCAAGGCAGCAGGAAGAAAGAGCGACACTGGGCCAGCTTGAGCACTTGAAAGCTCAAAGTCGTCCCCCCCCCCCCCCCCGCCAGTGACACACTTCTTCCAACAAGGCCACACCTACTCCAACATGACTACACATCCTAATAGTGCCAGTCCCTGTGGGCTTATGGAAGATATTTTCATTCAAACCACCACATAATATAGCCAAAAATGGTACTGGGGGTAGTAGTATAGTGGGGATAGAGTTGAGTCATACTGGGTCCTCTAGGTTGACATTGTTTTTTTTTTTCACAGAATGGGTACCTATTAAAGAATTTTAGACACTAGACTGGGTTATCATAATTGCATTCTGTGTGTGTGTGTGTGTGTGTGTGTGTGTGTGTGTGTGTGTGTGCATGTCTTGTGGAGGTGCAGGAGCATGTGTTGACATAGATGCTCATGTTTGTATGTACCTAAGAACATGGACATCAGATGACAACCTTAAATGTCTTTACTTTGAAGCCATTCTTTTCTTTTTCTTTAAACCAAAACTCACCAAGTAGGGTCGGCTAGCTGTCCAGACACACACACACACACACACACACACACACACACACACACACACACACGGAACCAACCACCTGCGCCCATATCCCCAGTGGTAGAAATATAAGCATGCATCATCACTTTTAAAAAATATCAATTATCTGAGGATTTCTTATACTGTAGATTGATCATATTCATAACCCCTCCTGAGTTTCTCTCAGGTTCTCCCCCACCTGTCTACCCACACAACTTCTTGTTCTATACCCAGCTTCTTTTCTGAGGACGAAACTCATGTCTGGTGTTCGTGAGGCAAGCACTTTACAAATTGACCCATCTCTCCAGCCTCTATATTTGCATTTTTAACCTGCCATAGGGTTTGACCAAAAGTAGAAGTGGCAAGTGCGTACTGATACAAAGAAATCAACAAATCTGTTGTGGGTGGAATATGAGATTGAGGTGCAATGGGGAGTTTTGAAAGTCATTCTTGGAAACCACTGACACACTCCTGTGCCCCACTCACAGCAAAATCCAGAAATCTCTCTCCCAGTCTATGTTCACCCCAGTTCTCGAACAACACATCATTCCTAGCCACATCCCCCAAAGAGTTAACAACCGTGAAGAGCATAACCAAGCACACAGCAAGTCTGCCTTTTCTTTCGTTGTGTTATATAAAATCTTAATGAAGAAAAAAAAAACCAACTAATGGGCTTTACAGAGAAAACAAGTCTAATTAAAATGTTCATATGCGCTTCCTAAAATCTGGGCCCCCATGGCACCAGCTGTCAGAGTTATAATGGTGCATCAAATGAGAGTAATCAATTTTACACAGATGAGCAGAGATATAATATTTCAAGCTGAGCCTGAGAATTAACTGAATTTACATGCATGTTGTAGTGGAAAGAGCATGGAATGTAATTTCAGGGGACATGGGGTCAATTCTTAGAAGCTTTGTGACTTTAGGCAGTTTATTCAACTTCTCTAAACCCAACTCCAGCATCCATGTGCAAAATTTGGATAAATACTATAATATCCACCTTACAGAATGCTGTGAACGTGAACGTGTTGGAGCCAGTGGCTTTGCGATATCATCGCTTCAAGAGTAGACTTCAAAAGGAATGTACTTGAGTGTCTTCAAATAAGCTAGAATTGTAACTAGAAACGAAAGGCTGAGGAGGTGGCTCGGGTTGGCAGAAGACTTGCTGTGCAAGCATAAGAACCCAAGGTTTCCAACACTGTGTGAGCGCTTGTGATTCCTGTGCAGTGGAGGTGGACACAGCCTGCTCCCTGGGCCTGTTAACCTCCTGGTCCAGCTGAATCAGGAAGCCCCAGGCCATTGAGAGATCAGGTCTCAATAAACAAAGAAACAGCAATGACCAAAATTGACCTCTGGCCTCCAGGTGCAATGCACCTGCATGTGTAAGCATTTGCACACGTATCCACATGGACACCAAAACCAAAAACCATTCTAGAAAGTTACATTCTAATGAATAAGAGTAATTCCAAAAGGCAACTACTATAGCTTGGAAACAAAATGATTAGTCAGATTAAACGTTTAGGAAACACTCCCAACTCCTCTATCACTTATTAACAAGGTCACGTTTTTAAAGCTCATAAAATCTACACACTTCCACTTTCTCATTTATAAAATTGAGAACATGGTGTAATAATTCATATTTATAGTGTGAAAAGTCAAGTAAAATTATACACGGAAAGGCTTTAACATATGCCTGGCACAAATAGGGACTTAGTAAACGTCAGCCGTGGGCAATGTTGTCTCTGTCTTGATATCTAAAATATATTTTAGGTCTTTTGCTTGGAGAATATGTGGAATGTCTATCTCACACATTTTCAAACAGACTATTTGAAACCATCCCTAGTACGATCTAATCCTATGAGTCTATCAAAATCACTCATATTCAGGATCACAAATAGCCTGCCCAACGGTAAACATCAAAGGTAGTCCTCGGTTAAAATTAGGAGAAAAATGTGTCATTATCAATCTTTTTCCCTTGAAAAGATTTCTTCTCATGGATTTCAGACTGCAATTTCTCCTTGTCTTTCTCCTCTCTCGCTGGCCACTCCCTTCCAATCTCTGTTCCTGAGCCTCAGGTCACTCTTCTGTATGTTGGTCTCTCTCACACACAGGCTAGCCTACACGGATGCCAGGATCTCTTCCCTCCCTCTCTGATTATTACTTGAGTGACTTCAAAAATCCTCTTTGTTAAGCTGGACCTAGGCCTTGCTGCACATATGTAGCAGATGTGTAGCTTGGTTTTCATGAGGGTCCCGACCACCTGGAACAGGAGCTATCCCAAAAGCTGTTGCCTGTATGTGGGATATGTTCTTCTAGCTGGGCTGCCTTGTGTGGCCTCAGTGGGAGAACCTAGCCTAGCAGAGACTTAATGTGCCAGGGTGAGGGAATGTCCAGGGGACCCCCAACTGCTCAGAGTAGAAGGGAAGGGAGGGTTAGGAAGAAGAGTTGTGATAGAGAGTAATGGTGAGGGGGGCAGTGATTGGAGTGTAAAGTGAATATAAACAAAAAAAAAAACAAATAAATAAATCCTGTTTGTTTTTAACATACCCTACATGTATTGGTTAGTTTTCTGTCAATTTGACACAAGTTAGAGTAATCAGGGAGGAAAGAGCCTCAGTTGAGAAAATTCCTCCATAAGTCCAGGGGTAGGGCATTTTCTGAATTAGTGATCAGTGGGGGAGGGTCTAATCCATTGTGGCTGGGGCCATCCTGGGCTGGTAGCCCTCAGTTCTGTAAGAAAGCAGGCTGAGAAAGCCAGAGGAAGCAAACCATTGAGCAGCACCCCTCCGTGGACTCTGCATCAGCTTCTGCCTCCATACTCCTCCCCTGTTTGAGTTCCTGTCCTGACGTCCTTCAGTAATGAACAGCAACATGGAAGTGTAAGCCAAATAGCCCCTTTTCTCCCAAAATTGCTTTCTGGTCATGTTTTGTCATGGCAATAGAAACCCTAACTAAGACACCACATTCTGACAGTTTTCAAATCTTTGTTTCCAGCCTGGAGTTCTCAGAGAGCAAGATGTCCAAGCCCAAGTACATATCTAATGTCTCCAATTAGAAATATAACACGCTTTCAAAATCAACATGCCCAGTTTCAACCTTCTGCCCCAACCCCCTTTCTTCCCACGGTCTTCCCCACCTCAGTTCATGTCAATATTATCCTTCCAGTTGTTCAGGTCAAAAACCTCTAATTCTTCTTTCTTGATCCCTCCCTCCATCTTGAAAACCCTGCATCCGATTTATCAGCAAAGTCTGTCAGCTCTGTTTTCAGAAAATATGCAGAATCTGAGCCCTAGTCCAGCCCCTTGCTGCTTCCGCTGAGAAAGCCTCGGATCTAGTTGTGATCTGATCACAAGGACTTTGCTTTTTCCCTGCCTCTCTTCACCCATCAGCTGCTCCCTACTCAACACTGTCATCCATGGATAGGTAGTCTACTCAAGGCCCTCCCACTCAAACCCTCCCCTGGATGCTTGTCTGACTGAAGGTAAAGGCTGGCAGCCACCTTGAAGCCTTTCTCTTCTCTACACACTCAAGCCACCCTGGGCTTCTCTCTTCTTCAGACACTGGGGGACTGAGCCTGCCTGCCTTCGGGCTTGTGTTCCCAGTTTCTTCCCCCCACCCAGGAAAGGCCTCCCCTCTCGGTGACTGTAAGGCCCTGAATTAGTCACTTTAACCATTGCTGTGGCAAAATACCTGACAAAATGAATTTAAGAAAGGAAGGGTTTGTTTTGGATTATACCCTAAGGGTGCAGGTTGTGCTGGCCTTTATGGGCTAGAAGGCATGGCGGCAGAAGATCGGGTTGCCTGGTTACATTGCATCCCCGCCCATGGAATGGCACTTTCCACATTAGGATGAGTTTTTAGATCTCAGTTAATCTAGTATGCCTAATCCCTTGAAGGCGTGCCCACAGGCTTGTCTCTTCCTTGAGTTTCCATCCTGTCAAGTTGACTATCAGTATTCCAAAACACATGCCTCTCTCCCGTGTCCTTCAGGTCTTGACTCTTATGTCACCCACACCTCTTCCTAAGCCATTCCACTTAAAACTGCAACCCACCCTCCCCACCTGGTTTTGGCCACTCGTTCGTTTGTTTTTAGCTAATTGTCATCTGGTCTGAATAGTTTAGTAATCTACTTTTTAATCATCACCCTCCAGAACACAATGTAGAGATCTTATAATCTTTGCTTACTGCATTTGTTTGGTCTCCAGAACCAAGAATAGAATCTCACCATAGTAAGCACCCAATAAATATTTATCAATTAAGTGAAAATGGTGAAAGAATAGTTTTCCTATGGCGGTAGTAGATATGAATTGACTTCCTAACTACAGCGAAAGCATTAAGAATTATGGCAAAAGTAAAGCGATTCTGAATTTGAAATATGTGCTTAAGAAACAAGGTCTATTACAGTATTCATAGTGGTTGGTCCCTTATCGTGCATGCTTTTGTATGTATATACTCATACACACCAGTACACACAAACCTCTGGCAAATGCATTGCTCTTACAGTGACTCCTTAGCGTTGGTTCATAGTTCTCACTTGAGCCTAAGTCCTCGCAGCACGGTTCCCCTCCCATTGTACATGGACCACCTGAGCAACCATTTGACTTTGGTGCTATCATTGTGGGTCTGCTGATATTATTTTCACAATAGAAGCAGCAAGCAGGCCCAGCCCCACTTTGCTTCTGAGGCCAGGTAGATATGGTTACTACTTCCTTTGTCTTATTTATATCACGTAAAATAATTTTTTACTTAATTGGGTTTTAGCTGACTACCTCTCTAGTTGCTAAGAATTAACTTCAGTTATTGTGCTATGCGTTTTGCCTTCTATTAGTACATGAGAATAAACCAAGTTCTGTGCTTTTCCTTTCTAAATGGCACCATTCTTAGAATTCTTTTTTCCTCCATATCTAAAAATTACGCAATTGACGTTTTCTTTCCTTATCATTCCAACGCCTTTCTATCCCTCCATGAAGGGCCTGCCAGAGTCTGGGTGCAGCTCTCAGTGGGAACATTGTAAAGCATTTGCCTTTGGAAATAAGAGGAAAACTGCATTGCCAAACATTTTGAATTTCACAGATAAATACAGTCTCTTCTGTCATTTCATACATAGTTAATTAACAGTAAGACATCAGCATTAGTGTATTAACGAATGTCCACAGTGGCCTAGCACCAGAGTGGTAACCCAAAAACATGTAGGCGTTTTTGTTCTGTTTTGTTTTGGGTTTGGTTGGTTGGTTGGTTGGTTGGGTTGGTTGGTTGGTTGGTTGGGTTGGTTGGTTGGGTTGGTTGGTTTGTTGGTTGGTTGGTTGGGTTGGTTGGTTGGTTGGTTGGTTGGTTGGGTTGGTTGGTTGGGTTGGTTGGTTGGGTTGGTTGGTTGGTTGGTTGGGTTGGTTGGTTGGTTGGTTGGTTGGATTGGTTGGTTGGGTTGGTTGGTTGGTTGGTTGGTTGGTTGGGTTGGTTGGTTGGGTTGGTTGGTTGGTTGGGTTGGTTGGTTGGGTTGGTTGGGTTGGGTTGGGTTGGGTTGGTACTAGTCTATAGAAGACACTGATTCCATTTTTTAAAGATTCTAACAATGCCTTTAAAAAAAATCAAATCAGATGCCTGAACTCCACAGCCTACCTTTGCAGGAGCCACACACTGCAATACTCAACGCTGTCCTAAAACTGCAGAGCTAAAACTCTGTGTGGTAGTTTGAATGAGAACGGCTCCCATAGGCAGATATATTTGAATGCTTGGTTCCTAGCTAGTTGGACTGTTTGAGAAGTATTAGGAGGTGTGGCCTTGCTGGAGGAGGTGGATCACTGGGGGAGGAGGTTTTGAGGTTTCAAAAGCCTACCCTGTCTTTCTCTCCCTCTGCATCCAACTTGTGGCTAAGATATGAGCTCTCAGCTACTGCTCTAGACTATGCCTGTCCACATGATGCCATGGCTTCCTGTCATGATGGTCATAGACTCTAATCCCTTGTCAGAGCAGCAGAAAGATGACGGCATGAGGCTTTGGCCAGCTGTCATTAACTAGTAGATTCCTAGAATCTTTTATCTGTCTGCCACCACAATGAACCTATACCCAACAAGCTACCACCATGGTTAGAGAGACTCACACACAAAGAAAAATCAGAGAAATGCCTAAAGGAAAAAAAAAAACTAAAAGAGAAGTAGAACCACCTCTCATCGACTGGCAAGGATAACTGTTCGGAATAGTGTTGCTTCACCTATCTCTGAAATAACGCTTACTGAACAAACTGATCTGGTGCCAGCCCTTTTAAGAAATCGAGCACACTTTTGCATGTCTTGGCTTTATTTCCTGATTGCTAAGTGCTAGAACCAAGCAGTTTGTCAACATGTATCTCTGAGTGCTTGTACACTTACTCAATGCTGGACGTGCTCGCCAGACCATGCACTTCAAGAAGTGCAGGACCTGATGCTCTATTCATTAAAGTGATGTTAGAGCCAAACTCATTGTGTAGCCCAGAGTAAGAGTTCAAGAATTATCAATGGTGTGGTGTGGGGCAATGGACCATGCCAGGAAACTTGGTACGGTCGAGTGGGTTCAGAACCTACCTGAAGACAGTAAGTGTTTCACCTATTCCGGACCAGATAGATGCCTGGCCTGGAACACGTGACTACACCTCCCCACATAAAGAACGTGACCACTAAACACAGTGTGCTCTGTGCGAATGAGGTATCTAGATAGGCTCCGAGGGTTTAGCCAATGAGCTTCCCCTCCAGACATTCCTTCCTACAAAAGGTATTTAATCTGTGGTACACCCTGAGGAAGTGGTATGTGCTCATTTTCCATGATGAACAGTGAGTAAACAGTATGAATGCACCAGGACTGTCTCTTTCACATCAAGAACCGTGGTGCGGGGAAGCCTTTGTCGTACAGAGCCGCTGCCCAAGGCTCCTGCAGAAGACCTCTCCACACTCCCGGACATTCACCCCCTGAGGTAAGCCAGAGTTCCTCATTCCCCCAGCCCTGGCCTCCTTGTAGGTCTGTGGACCACCTCCTTTCCCGACTTTAAACGATTTCCAGTGGCAACTGGACATCCCAGAGCTTGGGAACCCCTGCCTCCTTAGCCCCAGCCTACCACATCATTTATCTGAGCTGGGGTCCCCATCTTAGGCTCCAGTTGTTTTCCTACCCCTGAGCAGTATGTCAGCGCCTCCTGCAACCCCATCACCCGATGGTGGCACAGGGTGAAGTGCAGCCTAGCATCCCAAGCAGAGGTCACATATGCCAGAGAGTGTGGTGACCTTGGAACCTCAGTGTGGGGTTTACTAGCAATGAATAGCTGCTCAGGGTTTTCCAAGTTAGCTCACAGGCTTATTCGTAGGCGACTCTAATAAATAAGTGTTCATGAACACACTTTAGACAAACAAAACCATTATTCAAATGTAGAAATAAGAAATATCCAATCCCTTTTGGCTCTCCGGTCAACACCATGGCGGTTGGCAAGAACAAGCGCCTGACGAAAGGTAGCAAGAAGGGAGCTAAGAAGAAAGTGGTCGCTGATTATGGGGTGGATCCCTGGATATGGCAGTCTCTACATGGTCCATCCTTGCATACCCTAGCAAGATTTTATTGAAAGGACCCAGATGTAGCTATCTCTTGTGAGACTATGCTGGGGCCTAGCAAACACAGAAGTGGATGCTCACAGTCAGCTAATGGATGGATCACAGGGCTCCCAATGGAGGAGCTAGAGAAAGAACCCAAGGAGCTAAAGGGATCTGCAACCCTATAGGTGGAACAACATTATGAACTAACCAGTACCCCGGAGCTCTTGACTCTAGCTGCATATGTATCAAAAGATGGCCTAATCGGCCATCACTGGAAAGAGAGGCCCATTGGACACGCAAACTTTGTATGCCCCAGTACAGGGGAACGCCAGGGCCAAAAAGGGGGAGTGGGTAGGTAGGGGAGTGGGGGTGGGTGGGTATGGGGGACTTTTGGTATAGCATTGGAAATGTAAATGAGCTAAATACCTAATAAAAAATGGAAAAAAAAAAAAAGAAAGTGGTCGATCCATTTTCTAAGAAAGACTGGTACGATGTGAAAGCTCCAGCCATGTTCAATATTAGGAACATCAGGAAGACACTAGTCACGAGGACTCAAGGAACCAAAATTGCCTCTGATGGCCTCAAGGGTCGTGTGTTTGAAGTGAGCCTTGCTGATCTACAGAATGATGAAGTTGCATTTAGAAAATTCAAGCTAATCACTGAGGACGTTCAGGGCAAAAACTGACTAACTTCCATAGTATGGATCTTACCCATGACAACATGTGCTCCATGATCAAGAAATGGCAGACCATGATTGAAGCTCACGTTGATGTCAAGACGACCGATGGGTATTTGCTCCGACTTTTCTGTGTTGGCTTCACTAAGAAACGCAACAACCAGATAAGAAAGACATCCTATGCGCAGCACCAGCAAGTCCGCCAGATCTGGAAGAAGATGATGGAAATCATGACCTGAGAGGTGCAGATCAATGACTTGAAGGAAGTAGTTAATAAGCTGATTCCAGACAGCATTGGGAAAGACATAGAAAAGGCTTGCCAGTCCATTTGTCCTCTTCATGATGTCTTTATTAGAAAAGTAAAAATGCTGAAGAAACCCAAGTTTGAATTGGGCAAGCTCATGGAGCTGCATGGGGAAGGCGGCAGCTCTGGCAAAGCAGCTGGAGACGAGTCGGATGCTAAGGTTGAGCGAGCTGACGGATATGAACCGCCAGTCCAAGAATCAGTGTAAAATCCAGATTTTTAATAGTGACAAATAAAAAGTCCTATTTGTAAAAAAAAAAAAAAAGAAAAAAGAAAAAAAATATCCAATGGATCAACAAATATCCACCATAGTCATGAGTCTAGTATAATTCAGCTCAGTATGTCAGTTAATAACAAATCCTTGCCGAATTGCTTAAAATGACTTTATTGAGGAAAGTGGTTAGAAATAAACTATTAAGTTCAGTATTAAACTGAGTTAAAAATCATTTGTAATTATTCCTTCAAATATGATTAATTTTAAACTATTCCAATAAAGAGCTGGTTTAAGCTACAATAATGTATCCAATAAATGACTATAATCTTTGACCCTGAGGCTGCCCACCCTTGGGTATCTTTCTAGAACCCTTTTCTAACTGTTGTTCCCCTTTAGACATACTAACTTCTCATCTTCATCTCCCCCCCTCCCCCCGCCTTGCATTTTGATATCTCTATGGTTTGTGTCCCAACCCTCAAAGCTGAAAAAGCTGTGTGTGGTGAAACAGCATGAGTTTGAAATTAGCCTGTTTATAGCCAAATCCCAGATGTCAAACATTCTAGGTATATGATGTTTGGGCCTTAATGTGTTCACAGAGAAAATGTTTTATCTATAAACTAAGAATGTTGCTAGTGTGTACTGAAGATGAAATAAAATGATGACTATAAAATTTCTTGAATAGTAACTGCTGTGTAGTTGGTAGTCAGAAAATGTTACTGGGTTAGGGGGGGTAACTCAGTTTGGATCTGAGTTCGGATTCATAGAGCTTGTGTAAAGGCTAAGCATGGTAATAGATGCCTATAACCCCAGAATTATAGAGTGAGGATGGAAGAACCTTGGGCTTGTCGGCTAGCTACTGTAGCTGAAACAGAAAACTTTGGATTCAGCAAGAGAGCCTATATCATAAAAAATAATAAGATAGAGAAGTGATTGAGGAAAAATATCTCAACATCAACCACCATAGGCACCCACATGTGCAGGTGCATGCACACACAAACACACACATGTATGCATACATGCATGCATATACACACATGCATGTTGCAGTATATCTCTAACCCAAATATGCCCACGGCAATGAAAACATGACACAATTAATATGAATACATGCTTTGTGCCTAGATTGGGCAGATCTACCACTACACTACCATTTTCCACATCTATGTGACCCCTTAGAACTTCCAGTTTCTCTAGGCCATGTACTTCTGTTCCACTTTTCTTCCTCCTCCTCTGCATCCTTTTCCTTTCCCATTTTCTCCTTCTTCTCTCTCCCCACCTTCCCTTTATCTGCCCAATCATCAGCTCTCCTTAATTTTACAAATTAAGGCGGGAAGCAGGTTTACAGAAAATCACCTGAGTTCTTGTTCCTTGTGTGCAGCCCCTCACAGGAGAATGGACTTAATATCAAATATAATTAACCCCAGGGCTATCCACAACACATGCCCATGACCATAGGCACTGAGGCGTCTATACATCAAGAAGAAAAATGAAAGGAAATGTTAGATATTTATCTACAAGCAATTCTCACACTACTTTTGTCACATCTGAAAACCCATCCCAACTGTGAGCATGTCATCAGTCCAAATTAGGGAAGTATTTCAAGATCCCTGAGCCCAAGGTCCTTGGCTCTACAACAGGAAAAATAAATGCTCATGAAGAAAGAGAAGGTCACAAGAAAGAGAAGCTGTGGATGTGACCACAGCTAGGTAGAAACGTGTGGATAACAATGAGACTGAAAAGAAATAGCTACAGTCTTGCCCACCACTAATGCCAAGTGCTAGAACTGCAGATGAACCTCAGTCTGCTCTCCCTTTGTTTATTTTTCCAGCCTTTCTGTAATAAGCTTGCACTCATTCATCACGTTACGGACTCATCAAACAAACATCCGTAGGATGCCTTCAGAAACTATAATGTAGTCTGATGACACAAAAAGATTAAGACAAAGACAGGATATAAAAAGAATGTGTTTTAAGATGCATCAGGAGGGTGAGATGTGTTACTAGCCACTGAAAGGAAAACAGAAAACAGAAGATGCTTGAAAACCGCATCAAAGTCCAACTCGAGCGAGATGAGAAAGGCTTACGTAGAATGCGGAAACTTAAAAATCACCTGACAAAATATGGTTGCCATAGAAGTGGTTAGGAGAGCCCAGACACTGGATTTTATAGCTGTGTATCGTATTGAGTACTGATAGCAAGCAGCACAAATGCGAAGGACACTACCAAACATCCACAAATAAGAATCTGTGTCTGGCTCAAACTGAGTAATCACTTCAAAACATTTGAAGATACAAAGGTTAAGGTTTGGAAATTTTTCTGATGTGTGAGTTTGATGTACCAAAAGCTACATTTACTGCCTCCTACTCCTTCCTTTCTTCTTTCCTTCCTCCCTTCCTTCCTTCCTACTTTTTCTTCTTTTCATCCTTCTCCTCTTTTCTTATGTTCTCCTCCTTCTCCCCCTTCTTCTCCTTTCCCTTCCCCTTCCTCCCCCTCTTCCTCCTCCTCCTCCTCCTCCTCCTCCTCCTCCTCCTTTTTTCCTTTTTTTTTTCCTCCTCCTCCTCCTCCTCTTCCTCCTCCTCCTCCTCCTCCTCCTCCTCCTCCTCCTCCCTTTCCTCCCTTTCCTTTTCCCTTTCCTTTTTTTCCTCTTCAAGTCTTGCTCCCCTTCCAGGGCATTTCAATGATTTCAATGAAGTAGAAAGCAGATTAATGTCATCTATATCATGTGTCAATAGAGTGGCTTTGGAAAGTTGCTTAATAACTGGGCCTCATTCTTTTTCCTTATTCCTAAAAAAAAAAAAAAAAAAAAACCTATAATTTATCCTACATCATTCTTGAGGGGGGAAAAATGAAAAAGATAGTGTTTAATGGACTTAGAATAGCATCAGGCATAAATAGGGACAGAAGTCAAAATGGTAACTTAAAGCCACAGTGAAGAACTGTGCTCAGTCTCCCTGGCTAGAGCAACAGAGACTTTATGTCCACCCAGACCCTGTAGATTCCTCAGTCACCAACTTCTGCTGGTTATCTGTACACTCTAACACCTGGCTCCTCCCCATGGCTTCTGCTTTAGGCTGATTGTAGTGCTCCACACTTCTGTGCTGACCTCAGTGACAACTCCTACCCCTCTGACTTCCCCTAGTATCTCCAGCAGCTCAGAATTTTCTCCTGAAGGAGATAAAACACAGCTATGACACTACCTTGCTTAGAGATCCAGTGGCTTCCTGTAAGCAGGACTAAATGATATTTTAGCAAAGGTTAGGGCGCCCTTTTAAAATCTCTCTTTCCAGCTTTACATTACACCCATCTCCCAAACTGCACATGTGGTCCTCATTCTGAAGTCTAGTTAATGTCTAGCAAAATGATACTTTGTTTCCATAGAGTTTCTCCAATGCCTCTTCATGTAGCAAATTTTTCTTGCGACTTGAGGAACCTGCGCCAAACACATCCTTTCCCATAAAGCTGTTGTGCTTCTCCTCCTTTTTCACTCTAACAGGATGGTTTCCGTCCCTGATATTACGTTGCATTTTGATTTTCTGTTTTCCATGTTTCTCCTCAACTCGGTGGCAAACTACATGAAAAAAGGCTCCATTTATATTGATCCCCACTTCCCAGTACTTGGCATTTTGTAGATGGACAGTTTTTCGTCCCTGCCGTGTTAGCACAATTAACCTCCTATTGCAGATGAGGAGAGTATGTCTCCTTCATGAATCCACAGCAGCTGGAGTTCCCTATGGATGACCCAGGTCAGGCTAGTTAGAGATCCCAGTCCTGTTCCTAACTGAGGAGCTGGCAGCAGTTGTGGCTGATGGGGGAGGGAGCATAACTCTGCAGGGTCTCAACACCCCAGTGGATGAGCACACAAATATGTGCATATGGAAAGAACTGTTTGGACTCAATGAGAAAAGTAATAAATAAAATAACCTTGAAAATTAACAAACAGGACCATAAGAAACTGAAAACATTTCTACACATCGAAGGAAACTGCCTGCAGAGTGGACAAATTGCCTACAGAATGGAGCAAACCTTGATCAACATTTCAGGTACAGGGATAATATCTAGAATATTTTGTAATTGTAAAAATCACACACACACACACACACACACACACACACACACACACACCAAAGTACCAATAGTCAGGTGAGGTAGTGCAGTGAACACAAAGCTCTCAGAAAGAGAACTAAAAATGGCTAATTAATGTTGGAAAGTGTTCAACTGTGTTGGCCATTAGAAAATGTAAGTTAAAAATCACTTTGAAACGCTACCTCTCGCCAATGAGGGAAGAAACGACAGCAAAGGTTGAAGAGGATTGAGGAAATGAGAGGAACCCATATTCACGGACAGTAGGGATGTAAATATGGCCGCTATGGAAATGAATCTGGGGGTTTCACAAAGAATTAAAGCTAGAAATACCATGTGCCCCCGCTGCAGCACACCTGGGTGTGTCTACCCTAAAGGACTCTAGGTCCTAGCGCAGCGATACCAGCACGTCTATGGTACGTTTTTCACAACAGCAAGGAAGCACGACAGTCTAGGCGTCCATCAACTGGTGAAAGGTAGTGAAAACGCATGTACAGAGGATGGAATGTTATTCGGATGTAAAGAAAAATAAAACTGTAAAAATCTTCAGGGATATGAGTGGATGGGGAAAGAATTGTGGTAAGTCAAATCAGCCAGACTCAGAAAGATGAAGGTTACATGTTCTCTCGTGCAGACTCTAGCTTCCTGATGTTATGTATGTGTGTATGTAGGGTGAGTTTACAAACTAGAAAAGTAGAAAAGAGATCACAAAGGGGGTGCGGGAGGGAGGCTTTTGAGGAAGGCAGAATGGTGACAGCCACGTGACTATAGACACATAAAGAAGACTATGAGGATGGGCCAGGCCGGGACAACATGGAGCAGAGCTGGAGCGAAGAGCAGGGAGGAGAAGCCGCAAAACAAACTGTTTGAAAACTAACAGTGAGATCTAATACGGTGTGTGCTAATTACAATCTCTGGTCATTTTTCATTGGGTCTCCAACGAACTGTTTCAATTCACACAGCCTATCAATGACTAGTCAGAGTTTTGTACTCTAGTCCTTGGGAAGCCAAGATTTGACCTGGGTTGTGATGATGAGCTATTGCTATCATCAGTGGCTGAGCCAGTGATCCTCACACAGTCTACGCATGCTCAGTAAGCCTGGCGAAAAAGTGGGGAGAACACAGAGGAGTGGGTAGACAGAGAGGACATGACTAAAGAAAAGAAGCAACAGTAAGGAAACGGGAGTGGGGGGAGAGATGTATCACATCCTAGAAAATGAATTTAGATTTTTTTTTCAGTCTACGATTGAGATTTCTTTAGACAAAATTCCAATCTAAAAATCTATGGTGCAAAAGAAAAGAAATCAACGACATTCAAAATCAAAACATTGTATCTTGTTAAAGGCCAACAAAAACAAACAGGCTGCTTTTATTAATCCACAAACCTGGTAACACTCCACAAAAGGTTTCTGTAAACTTTAATAGCTGAAATCTGGACAGTGTTCCACGCTGACTCACCGGCTTGAGCTACGGCGTTTGTGCAATAGGTTCTGCCCAGCTTTATGAGACCGTAGCTGCTGCTGCATGCTCGGACTCATTAGAATGCGACACCAGGGGAAACGGTGCCTCTCGCTGTCTGTTTTACTTTATGAATTGTGCACGTTCACGGAATCAGATCTCTAAGTAGACACTCCCACTCTGTCTTCCACAGTTTCAGGCCCATCACTTCATCTGCTCTCTGGCTTGAATGTGCTCACTATCTGGTATTCTGGTATTTATTTTCTAGTGTTCGAGAGAGTTGGCTGTCAACATACAGAAGGTTTTCTGCTACCTTTTCATAAAAATTTGTCAAGAACCTAAGTTCAGGGGGAGTTCTGATTCTATAAAGGAGACCTTGTCCAGCAATGGTCGTACCTCACCTAAGCTAACCACTCACCCTCGCCAGACTGGGTTGTTTCTGTATGTGTGTACATGTATGCCTGTTCATGTCCGTGTCCACTTGTGTGCATGTGTATGGAGGTATGAAGTTGATGCCACGTGTTTCCTTCAGACACTCTCCACCTTATTTCTTTGGAGGTGGAGTCAGGGACAACTTTGGGTTGACGAGTTGACTACTAAGTCTCCCCAGTCCTGACATCACAGAAATGCACCTACGTGGGTGCTAAGGAACACATCCCTGATGAAGCTATCACCCTGGCCCCCGGCGTTGGTCTGTAGATCTCCCACTCTTTCCTCATCTAAAAAACAAAACAAAACAAAACAAAAAAACCTTTTTTTTTCTGCCTTGATCTTTTCTCTTCTGAGAAAATAGATATTCCTTGATATGCTAATGTTGATATGTTCGCAGTCCTTTAGCCAAAAATGTCAAAATCATAGATGTTACAGAATGCAAATTTTGAAGAGTTTTTTTTTAAATCATAATTTATTTAGAACACTGTGTCCTATATTTTAAAAAATTCCCAATAGGCTCTAGGGAGGCACCCTGAAGTCAAACATAGCTGTGCCCCTGCAGAATTTGAATATTTCCATGGGCCAAAGACTACAGAGACTTACCATAGCTCAGTTCAAAGTTTGCCGCTATGTATTTCTCACAAAACCACAGGTGTGGAGATTTTATGTTTTGAGGTTTGCAGAGGAAGGATTAAGACACAGGATAGAATGAGGGCCCAGGATGTCTCGGGGAAACAGCTGTCAGAGGGAAGAGGTTCTCAGTGTTCTATCCTTGTTGGAGCACAGACTAAGTCTTGTCTGAGTCCTGTAGTTTAAGTCTTAGCATGTGGACAATGGGCATGTGGAAGAGTTTGTGCGGACACTCGGGCAGTATGTGGAGAAACTGATAAATCACATGAATGAGCAGGAAGACTATTTCAAATGTTTGCTTTTTTTCTTTCTCATTAGTTTTATTCTTAGTTTGAAAAGGAACTCTCCCTGGTTTCCACATGAGTTGGATGGGATGCGTGTTCTCAGGAAGGCAGGCTGCGTGGAGGTAGGAGAGCATTCATTATCAGAGACGAATTAGACCAGCGGGTCAAAATGAGCGAAAGAATGTGTAGTGTCACACACCACTGTCCTCTCCTTTAGAACATATGGATACAGTTAAAGGTTGCCTTTATGTCTGATAAAAATCAAAGACAGATTCAATTGATTTCACATAATGGGCTATTTCAAAGTAATGAATTAGCTGAACTAATGCTTTCTCACAAAATAAATAATCCCCCAAAGAAAATAGATCTTTATTCTTAAATCCTCCTCCTCCTCCCTTCTCAATTAATTAGACGTTGTTGGTAAAAGGAAGTTAAGACGTTCGGCATTAGCCTGATTATATCATGAATGTAAAATGAGGAGGGCAAATAACGGGCTCTATACTCTTTCAAACAAGTTAAACAAGTCCATAATAGCCCACCAGTTGTGTAAACACTATTTCACTATTCTTGTAAAAGAAATATTGACTTACCTGCTAGCTAAAATTATCCCAGCATGCTTCGGCTAAGCTTGTTAGTAATTCTCATGACACACATGAGTGTTTTGAGTTGTGGACTTCCATTAAAGATTAAAGAACTGGGGAAACATTCCTTTAGCCAACCCAGAAAGTAGAACACGTTCCAGACTACACCTTGCTGGCATCAAGGAACTTGAAGAGAAGGGTCTAAAGAAGTGACTTCCACTCTAGTACGAAATGTTCCATTACTCAGTAGCTCATTAATACTGACATACTTTCCAAAATCATAAAGAAAACCATAAAGGATATTAAATGAGTCTAGCTTCACCCTACTAACCTTATTATCACATAAAAGATAGAGTGCCTCTCTTTAACTCCAATAGGAGAGAATCCAGAATATACATATATATGTATATGTATATGTACATATGTATATGCATATGTATATGCATATATACACACACATATAGGTATATACATATATATACACTGATATATGTGAATATTCATATATCAGAATATATTAGAATATATGAGGATATTGGTGTGTATGAAAATATATAGTTATATATATATATAAATTTATATTTATAATAAACATAAGGTTCTATCCAGGTTCTAAAGTTACCAGGAAAAGGGCACAATTCTTGGGATAGGACAAAGACTCGGGTCCAAAACCCAACATAAAAACTGACATTTCCCATCCTTAAATGTCAGGTGAAAATGACATCATCCCTGAATCCTACAACCTCGTATGTGACTGTGTATGTGTCACTCTAAAGGCCCAGTCAATGCTATTGCTCATTACCAGTCAATTTGAAACGTTTATAAATTAGATGCTATTTTCAAGAAAGCAGAGATCATTCTCGAAAGTCTTATTGAAACTTTCCTTTTGGGTGTGAGACATTTGATTTTGCTGTGTTTCGTCTTTTGGTGAAACTTAAGTCATCCACATACATCTCTACTCAAGAAATAAACTTCCCACCAGCTGTAGAATTCCCTTTGTGAACTCTTTCACAGGGTTGTCAAGAGCTTTAAGAACCATCAGGCCCTCTGAAGTCCTATGCTTTCAAGGTTTCTACTGAGCTGGGTTGTAAATTGGCCATGGGGGGATTCTTACTCACTGAGTCAAGCAACTAGCAAAACTATGTGTTCATGCACTTGGGGATGGGAGCAGAAGGATTTAGATTCAGGCGACCTTAAAAATTTACTTCTAAGAATCCATTTATTGCCGGTGAGATTTCTCTATAAGGCAGAAGCTGAACCTTCTCTGAACTCAGAATGTTAGTCTTAGAGCTTATGGAGTCAGAGTGAGGGTCCTCTGACTCCAGGATCCACAACAATCCTCCAATCAGACCCAGGCCACTCTCCTGGGGTCAGCTATAAGGCTGACCAATTCAAAGTCTGGGAGGCAGCTCCAAAAGGAGAATTATGGAGTATTCTTACCAATGGGAGGTAAATGTTGAATATGCAAAATGGAGAGAGGAAGGGAGGGGGAAGAAGGGGAAAAGAAAAATAGAAGGACGATGTAATTGATGCCCCCATCTTTATTTGACATATCTGTCTTCCTGTTTTATCAAATCAGAAACTTTTCTGCCCCAACTTCGTGTGTTAACAAGCTTCAACACTGCCCCCCCCCCCAAAAAAAAAAAAGAAAGAAGAGGAAAATCACTGATGGCTTGTAAATTTGGCATGGGCCAAGTTCCAGACACTGTAACATCTAGAACAACCAAGATAAATAACACCTCCACCACTTTACCGGAATGGTTACTGAGACTTGGCTCATTTGGGGTCTGCGATCAAGCACCATGAAGCTGGAAGAATCTAGATTCACATGCAGTTCTACCCGACCCACTCCACGGCAACGCTATGCTCCTTTGGGTAACACTGACATCAAAGGGCGTTGTTTGGTGCTTTTAAACAGATTGTGGGCACAACCATTTCTGCATGCCTAGACCCTTCCCTCAAAGGGATCAAGCTAAAGTTGATTAAACACTTGAGATAAATGATCCTTGAGTAAAGAAAGGTAACTAAGGTCTAGGACACTGCAGACATCTCCGATTGTATCCCTACAGGTACCCATGCAATCCACAGAAAGAGTGAGAGTCTCCAGTTCCATTTTTTTAAATGGAAGGAAAATAGGTAATGAGTCAGCATTGTCTAAGTGTGGATGGAATGGCTGAAAAAGACAAAAACCAGTGAGAGTGGGCAGAGGACAGGCGCAGTGGGTGTATTGTGAATGAGAGAGGAGGTAAGGGAAAGAACACAGTGAGGGGAATGCATTGGCTTCCCAGAAACCAAGTCTAACTCATGGCATGGTTCTCCATGGAACTACTCTTCCCAGATCCTAGGCTGTGATTTCTTCCCTTAATAAATGAATAAGATGAGAAAGACCATGACTGCGCTCTGCAAGTGTGTGTGTGTGTGTGTGTGTGTGTGTGTGCATGTGTGTGTGTCCGTCCCCCAAACCTTATCAAGGAGAAACACAAACTTACTGAAAACAGGCCTCACCCAACAAAAATCCATACTCGGACTATAGGTTCAAATGAAATAATATAAGTTCATAAATATGCATGTATCCGTATATGGCTATATCAGGCAGGTGAAGAGGCAAGTTTAGGAACCACTCCTAGGACTAAAAGGTGATAAATATGTCACATAAAGGAAAGTCTTCCTGCTTTTAAAATTCAGTTTCTCAGATAAATTCCACTGGACAGACTAAGAATCAAATCTAGGTGGACTTGAATGCCAAAGGGCTACCGGACTTCCTGTGGTCCAGAGGGGAAAGTTGGCAAAGTAGGCTTGGCCTGAAATCCACAGCTGTTCGCTCAGGTGTGGTCGACTTTTACTTCACTGAGGTCTAGTTCCAAAAGGGGGGGAGGGAAAAAGGGAAGAGGAGGGAGGGAGGGTGGGAGGGAGGGAGAGTGAGAGGGAGGGAGAGAAGAATGGAGGGGGGGAGGGAGAACCAAATCTTCAGGTTCTTCTTTCTTCTCATCCTTTTTCCCAGCAGAATTCCCTGTTGGTGTGTAAGAACTTCCTTCTTTCATTAGTGTTCTTCCAAGGTGTCTGAAAGGAGGCCTAGGAGACTCACCTGAGTGGGGTGGCTCTTGGTTTTAAGATCCCTCCACAAGTGAACAGCGTGAGAATATCACCCCCACCCCGAGGCCGCTGCCTTTTTAAAGCCAGTTTGCTTCCCTGGTCCAGGGTGAATTGGGAGGACCCTGGAGTACCAGCTTACTAGTTTTATTTGTTTAGCGATTTCTTTGAGGCTTTGATAGTTGAGCAAGAGGGAGCCAGACAGCGCCCTGATGGAAGGATCAAAAAGGCCACCCATCTTCCCGGGGGACTCCTGCTCTCCTTCTGTGATGCCAATCTTTCGGATCAGATTTTGGTCCTTTTAACAAGCACTGCATGCATCCCCCTAGGTTATCTGACATGGACCAGAGAAAGCCTGTGTTATCTTTCAGTCCCTAAGTGTCCCCTTAGGTTGTTTTGAAGCAAGTCCCCTTTAGCTTTCACATCTCAGTCGCGGGTACCCAGGAACTGTAGAGGATGGGTGCAGGTGGGGGACCCCTGCCGGGCCCGGGACGCTGGGTGCAGGTACCCACCCATTGGAAGCGCCCAGCACTCCCCAAGACCTCAGGCTGCCAGCCGCCCGCGCAGCCGGGTCCAGGGATGGTGGGAGGGAGGAGGGAAAGCGAGGCCGGGCTCGGGGTGCCTGGAAAGCAGGGCTGCGCTGACGTCACTGGGCGCGCAATTTGGCTGGAGCGCTTTAAAAAAGGAGCGTGCGAGCGGAGATGCTGCTGCACACAGCTCAGACCGCCTGCAGCAGCAACAACGCTCACAGCCACTGCGGCGACTTCAGAGAGAGGGCTCCCGAGGCCGGTGGGACCACGATTCTCTGCGCGGTCCCCACGGGGCTACGACCCGGCAGACGCCCATTGGGGTTGCAGACGTCTGGTGAGCTGCAGAAGCCGGTGGAGAAGAGCCCGGAGCGCCTCGGTTCTGCATCAGCCCCGGCGCTGCCCTCTACAGGCTCCCTGCTCTCTGCTCCCAGTCTCGGGCACCATGGACACCTCCTGCGTCCACATGCTCCTGTCCTTGCTGGCGCTGCTGCAGTTGGTGGCCGCCGGCAGCTCACCGGGACCAGATGCGATACCGCGGGGCTGCCCATCACACTGTCACTGTGAGCTGGATGGCAGGATGCTGCTCAGGGTGGACTGCTCGGACCTGGGGCTCTCGGAGCTGCCCTCCAACCTCAGCGTCTTCACCTCCTACCTGTAAGTGACCCCCCCCCCCGCCTCGCTGCGGGCACCGAGCTCAAAAGGGATGGGGTATAGGTGGGAAACCTCGGCTGGGGCTCCCCACAGGCACACGCCTGCTCCGGAGGGGGCAGGCGAGTTTGCCAAGGGCATTCTGACCAGACCTGTTGTGCCTCCAGAGAAAGGCACGTGTCTCTCTCTCTGACAGAGCAGAGCCTAGCTTTCTGTACCCTGGGAGAAGGAGCTTAAAGCGCACTGGGGCAGAGAGCCGGTGCGCAGGCTGCTTTGCAGTGCCGCGCCTGGCAGGACGCAGGACCAGTCCCTCCGAATGTGCGCATTTGTGTGCTGAGTGGGGGTTTGTGCTCAGGGACCTGGGACCCAAGGGCAGGCTGTCCTATTGCTCACAGGCGCGACCTCTGCGTCTGGGCTGAAAAACTTTCCCTGCAAGAGAAACACAACTTCTTCAACCCCCCCCCCGGGGGGGTGCTGCTCTGCACACACCGCCCCCCCCACACACTGGAGTGTGGTGAAATCTCTTTTCTTTTTTTCTTCCTTTTTTTTTTTAAACAAAGTGATTAAAATGTGGCAACCACAAACCCCCGATTAGAGCTGCCAGAACGTTATCTTTACCTTTGGCTGGCCGAACCGCCCTTTGAAGTGCCGCCGGCCACATTGTAATCTTTAACCATCTCCTCCCCCGCCGCAGCTAAGGGAAGTGGGCTGAAGGCAGCCGGGCGGGTAAACAGGGGCGCCGCTGACATCCAAAGGGGGACCTGGAGCTTTCTATCGGCCCCTGGGAATTGTCCTAGCTTTTCTGCTCCTGCTATGGCGTCCAAATCCCCGACCGTGGAACCAAAGCTGCGGTTCCTTAATAATGTGGTCTCTGAGAAGCCCAGGCGGGAGGGTGACAGGTGGTGGGTTAGATGAGGTGACTCAGAAGCGACTCATCTCTGTGGGACCGAGATAAGTACTCCTCCCGACTCTCCTTCAAATCTGAAGCTCGGTTCCTTGGGGCCCAGAGACCAGGGTCAGGCCACCTTGAGGTAACCCGATCTCCTAACTATGAGGTGAAATAAATTTGTGGTCTTTATTTTTTTTAAAATCAAGACATTTCGCCGAGCCCATTCCAAACCCTGTGTTCCCAGTTTCGGCTTTCTCTGATGTTACCTTGGCAGGAGTTGACTGAAATGGTTGTGAGTTCGGTTTTCCCCCCCTCTGGTTAGGAGTTTTGCGGGAAGAAACACCAGGCTTACACAATGTTCCCCTGCTAGGCAGTGAGTGGTTGTTTTGTTTTGTTTTTCTTCTGGAGACAATGAGCAACAGAAAATATCGTTCGACCTGTTTTGATATTGTGACTTAAGAAAGAGACCAGCCTCCTAGGTTTCCGTGTTGGGCACCTCCGTGTTCCGTGAAACTATTCAGGTCACTCTTATTTGACTGGATAGAACATAATTTTTCCCCACCGGGTTTCCCTTCAGTTGAAATCATTACATGCGGTGATAATTTTTTTAGGGATGGAATTCTGCTCTGGGAAACAAGCGTTCTCTCCGAATTTACATTTCCTTCGGAACAGCTGTCTTACCACAGACTTTAATACGCTTCCCTTCCCCCCAGCCTCCCTAGTTTAACCGCTAACTTCAGTAATTCGAGGGATAATGTGTTCTCCAGTTTGTTTCTGAGATCAGCTTGGTGATTTCTCTTTTAGGGACTACGCTATCCCCCACCCCCACCCCCAACGCTGCGGAAATTTGACTATAGACAAGTGCAGTGAGCAGCCCCCCTCACACACATTGCAAACATATCATATAACATATTACAAAATATGCAAACACGTTGACGAAGTGTCCGGCTTACTTTTTTTTTCCTCCCACGTGAAGGAATGAACATTTGTTGGGCTTATGTTACCAAAAGCCTAAAATTCTTTTTTTTTAAACGCGATTTCCCATATACATCAGATGTATCTAATTGCATCCTGCCTTCTCTGTCTCAGAAGTTACTGCCACCTACTGCCACTGCTTTCTGTCCCTCACTATAGACAATCTCTGAAAGTTAGAATTCAATTAGGAAGGATGCTACTTGATGACACTCTGCACCCCGTGTCTAAGGAAAGGGGCTCTCTGTGCCTTCCGTAACATTAAACTCAGAGTGTCTACACTGGTAGGCTCCTCTCAGGGCTCACGTTTCTGGAGAGGTGAGGACTGGATATAGGAAACTGTCCTGTGAAGAACCTGCCTGTCCTTCTTAACGTGATTTCCTGATCCTCCTCCTCCTCCTCCTCCTCCTCCTCCTCCTCCTCCTCCTCCTCCTCCTCCTCCTCCTCCTCCTCCTCGGCACAAAATTCCAGGAGCAGTGGCGGTATGTCCTTCACCCTGGGTTGAAGATTTGTGTTTGACACCTCGAGGGGCTTCTCCGCAGACTTAGGAGTAAGTGACGCCCTCTTTTGGTTCCCCCTAGTATTACCTGAACATTTCTGCGTCGGATGTCAATTCCTAACCGAGCGCTTCTCCACCTTCCTAAGGCTGAGACCCTTTAATATGGTTTCTCGTGCTGTAGCGACCCCCAACCACAAAATTATTTTTGTTGCTACTTCATAACTGCAATTTTGCCACTGTTATGAATCGTAGTGTACATTCTTTCGGAGACAGAGGTTTGCCGGTGGGGCTGCGGCCCACCTGTTGCGAACCACTGTACATGGGGATTTTTTATTTACTCACATTCAAGTAAATAACCATGTGATTTCTTGTTTTAAGAACTACGTTTTTTGAAACTTTTTAATGGAGCATTAAAATTATGATCTCACCACCCTGGCGCAAAGCAGTAATTGAGTGTGTCGTGATCCATAGGTGAATGGCCTAGAAAGCTGTCTTAGACTGTTTGCAGTAGGGTATCACCATTCATTTAGTCTAAATGGTATCTCCCAAGACCTCTAAAGTAAAAGGATAAATGTTTTGTTGTGCTGTGTTTTACAAACAGATTGTATACCAAGTTCCAGCTGTAAACACTTGCCAGATAGACTAGCCACAATCTGATAACTGACTAATAATCATCATAGGTAAAGGTTTCCTATCCCTCTTCATAAAAGGCGTGGACATTGTGCATCATTTTATAACCTCTATTCCCAGAGAACGTAAATCCAAAGGCAGCCTCTACAGTCACGTTAAGCCTGCATTCTTCCCCAGTAACCTATAGCTGGACCACTGAACATCATTGAAAACTGGAAATTTCTCCTTTAGATCTTCCTCTCCTCCTTCTTCTCTACCTCCCTCGTCCACTCCCATTGCTTAGGTTGTAAGGCTCACTCTGCAGAAAATAAGGCACACACAGAAGTTCAAACAGAAAGTAGACAACCACTGTGTGAGCGGTCAGAGGCAAAGTGGGTCGGGCAGCTAATCTTAGGCTGAGTTCTTTTAGTCCATCCAATGTGGCAGTTTTCAAACAGGGTCATAGAAGTAGACTTCTGCACGCTAGTTTATGTTTTCATCGTCTAGTTAGTGTGGAACCCAGGCAGGCTAATATAGTTACTTGCTTTTCCATATAGTCCACTACATAGTAATATATGGAAAAAAATTTGGAAAATAGTCCACTACTTATTTTCCTTTTAAATGAGAACTAAACTTTTCCTTTAGATGTATATCCCATCCCTTAGCAAACATGGGCTGTAGGGACAAAGAGAATCACAAGAACCTTTATATTTATGGGATTTGGTTGCTTCTCCATATGGTATTTTGAAACAAAATTTAGTTCTATACCTAATTAGTAAAACCCGGTGTTACTTATAACTAACCAGAAAAATCTCAGCTGTACCATGTATGGCTTCAGACTTTTATATGTTTTAAACACGTAAGATGCAACTTCAAAGTTAAAAATTTTTTAAAAGTTTTAGAATCTTCTTCAAAAATTGAACATTTCTGATTCTCTTCAAACAGAGACAGACATTTTAAGCAAAAGAAAATGTTTGCCCTTTAGAAATAGTTCCAAAAGGCTTAATAGGTGTGTCCTACAATTTAGACCAATTGCAAAATGTCTACCGTTTGTCTTGGCAGGTGCATTATTTATATTTTGTTTAAGGGAGAAGACCCATAACTTTTCTGCATTGTAACGAAGTCTGTCTTCTCCAGTATTGGGGGTTAAGAGTCCAGTAGAGATTATGTTATGGGAGCAATATTGATGCTAATTGGCTAAATTAGTTGAAATACTTTTTAAATGGTGAGTTAAGTTTCAGACAATTTAATAACATAAATTTGGAGCAAATATGTTACAGGTTATATTGTGCCCAATACGTATGTAACAGGGTTGTTGAAGCTTCAGTGGCTGTGTACATAGAGCAGCATGGTCTTCGGGTTCTTCTCTTCTGTTTACATTTTCTTCTAACTGAGGGGAACTAAAGATGTTGACGTAGTGAATGCTATGAGAGATGAATGAAGAAATAAGACCTCAGTGGAAGCTGTCACACTTGGAAAAGGCTAAGGAAGTTCAGAAACACAAAATTTGTGGATAACTTCTCATAATGCAGTTCTTAATTTGAGCTAGTCGGCTGCTTTTTAATTTCCAAACTGCCTAAGGCATAAAAATAGCATTGAGCAAGCAATCCCATAAAACCATCAAAGTTAAATATGCTACATAATATTGGTAGTTTTCAAGCTGATATCTAATTTGTATTTTCATTAGCAAAATGTTCTATTTTATTACTAAATAATTGTTAACAATTATTATTAATATTTTGTTAATAGTGAATGTTCATATTCTATCAAATTGAAATACTTAATTTTAATTTTAATAATACATGTGACTATCCTTCCAGTCAGCCTAGCCCACACACCATAGGACATAAATGAAAAGCTATAGTAAACTCTACTTGAGCAATTTTATTGAGTTTTATTTTGTTCATGTACTTGCACAAATGTGAAATAACGCCAAATGTCACATTTCTATGTAAACATCTTCTCTTCCCTCCAGTTGATATTTCTGATAAACTGAGGTCTTTACAAGGAGGCAATTCTTTCCAATATTCAAATTTCAGTATTCAAATTTCTCATACCCGCAGCAATACCTCCCCCACCCCACCCCTGTGTAGAGTCCTGCTTCGTAGCAGGGAGATGACTCAGGCCATACTGATGAATTTCAGACAGCGGCACAAAACAGGCTGCTTATCTCTACTGTTGCTGTTTGGTAAATTCAGTGGAGTTGCGCTGCGTGCATCTGCCTGTGAGTTCGGCGCTCCCATCCCAAGTGTGTCAGCTTCAATTCACTATTTTCTTTAACGTTGTTTGCTCTAACGGGATGCCCCACTTCACCTGGGAAACTCAGTAGCTGAGGAAAAAGGAGTCCACAGTTATGATGTACAATTTGTTAGTACATTTTCCCATAGTTCAATATTAATGTTGTTATCCATAAGCTATGTAGTAGGAAGTGAGACCTTTCTTGAAACATATTTTCTCCTGTCTCTCCTGTTTAATTTTTCTGTTACGTTGGTTGAGCCTTATTTGAAAGTAGATGAAAGAATAAGAGTTGTCTGATTTATGGAATGGAATAACGTTCCAGTGAGCACACTGAATGACTCTCAACACTGTTAATACTAGTGGAGGGGTTGTTTAAAACATGGTTCCTCTGCAGGAGCACTTCCTCATGCTCTGTCTATTCTGTCCTCAAAACTGTGTACCTGGAGTGGAGGACACTAAAATGGACTCTGAGAGTACACAAAGGAATCAACCCATAGTGGCGAGGATATACCCCTTAAGCTAACGGGAACACTCCAGAACGCAATTTCCTGACTTCTTCTCGTCAGCATAGACTCCTTTTCTGGCTGTAAGCTCTTGTAGGGAAGGAAATCTTCTACTTCATATCCAAGGCTCACATCAATGCTTGGCTTTTAATCGATGCTCAACAAATATTTGCAATGTTGAACTTAACATAATTGGCTTCATTCGCTGCTGGCATCCCCATAGCAAAAACAGGACAAGGGGAAAAAAAGAGAGCAGAATAAAAAAGTATGTGCAATGATTGCCCAGTCCCATTTGAAATATAATTAAATTAGAGACAGCTTACATGATGTAACACAGTATTTATTTTTAACACACAAGAGAATTAACGTAGCCAATTTACTTTATTGCTTTAATAAAAATAATTGAAATTTACCCTGACCTCCTGAGTGCTAGACATGTCGATGAATCCCTGACTTAACTATACCATAACCACCTTATGATGTACGTACTATTCATGACATGAAGGTCTATAAGTTTATTCAAGGATATGGAAATTATCATCAAGGCCAGTTTCCCAATCAATACAAGAATCAGTTCTTAATGTCTAGTTATGACCCTTGATGACTGTGCACACTTTTCTTTCCAGAAAAATAATTAATGAAGCTCTCATATCAGAAGTGTCCCTTCAAGGCCTTCCTGAGCAAGGTGCGGTTTCTCGTTTTTTCCCTAAGACGGGCATTCTGGTGTATAGTTTAGGGCCTCTGTTATAAATTGAGCAGGTGGGTGTGTGTTTCCTTGTTGCTTCGGGAGACTTTCCCTTGCTTCTTAGGCAGAGTAAGCTGCAGTAGTTGGAGACAGGTGGAAGACTGATGGATAAGTGAGGGAGGGAGCTTGTAGAAAGGATTCACGTGTTTGTTTCCTTGTTTCTGTGGCTGCATCTATGTGTTGAAAAAAAGTCGCTATGTCCATTGAAATGATTGATCGGGTGAGCATTACGAGCCTTCTTTAACAGGGGAGTGTTTTTATCCGAAAAATAAATAAGAGGAGTGGGCGTCACAAAGGAGCCGTGGCGGGTTTCCACGATGCTTCACAGGAGAGAGATATTTCTCCAACACAGACTACAGAAGCACAATTATGCTTACAAGTTTATGTAATGAAGTTTAGCAGGATCGGTGTGATGCGGTCTTGCAGACCAGCAGAATCCTGGTAAATCAGGAGAAATCTCCTCCTTAAGACCAAAAGCCTTTCCTGAGGCTCGTGTTTACCTTCCTTGGACTTGCAAGTCATTTGCTACTGCAAACTTGACATACATTAATAATCTGTGGTTACAACATCAACACGGGAAAAAAAAAAAACAATGGGTGAAAAACTCACTATAAATTATATTCGGTATAAAAGCTTCCCCCATCAAATAAATGCTTCTGTTTGGAAATTTTAGGCTACATCAGGGTACAGTCTCTAGAGTCTCTTAAAATGCTTCTCTTGTGCCTTAAATCTGTAATTAACTTAACACTGATTATTTAAAAAGGTATAGCAATGACTAATTTCCAAATATATCACCTCTTATTTGTGCCTATTTTATCCCTCTTGCCTTCAGAAGAAATCTTGGTCCATCAGCAGACATGAGGAAAATGATCTCATGTGCACACTACACACCCCCTAACATACCAATAAGAAGCACTTCCCTTTGTGCGACTTGCTTGGCAGAAATGATACATAGGGACCTTGACAGGACACGGCAGTGACTGGACAACCCTTTTAGAGGAGAGACAGAGGTGCTGGCTGTTCCGAAGCAACCTGCAATTCAATTCAGAAGCTGAAATGCAGAACACAGTTGGCCTGGCAAAGCAAGCCTCGCTCCAGCTGAGAAGGCGTGCTCTGAGCTGACCTCCCGGTCAGCCTGCCAGCCAAGATTAACCTTCCCTCAAGTGGATCCTTGTTAGCCCAGCCTCTCCCCCCTCTGTTGCTCATCTTTCACAACTGGAAGCCAAGTGTTTCAAACTATTACTCAATTTTGCAGCCAAATTCCTTTGTTTCCTCCCCCACCCCCACTCCTCAACCCCCCACCCCGTTCCATGCCTCCCGACACACACTCAAACTCACCCACACTTGTGGTGGGTAGCGTCTTCCTAACGCCTACCCTGAACAGGGACGCTAAGAATTTTTACATTAAAAGACTGTACATACGTTTGTCTCCTTTATTTTTCCCCCCTTTCAAAACCTTGGTTAGATAGGGCAGGGTTGTCTATTTGCTTTGATCAAAAAGCCACAAAAGTGTATTTCTACTTTCTTGTAGAAAACCACTCATGATCTCAAGTGGAAAAAATATAAGGAATTTGCTGAATTTTAACCTTAGTCCATAACAAAGATATTATTTTAAAGTTGGTTGGTTAATGTGGGCTGCGTTAGGACTTTCATTGTGCCGTGTTTGGGTTCTCTCGGTGTTATTTTAATGAGTTTATTGGTTCAGCACACAGAACACAACCACATGGTGCTTGAAATTTTTAGGTAATAAATTTTCTTATGAGGCATTTGCTTGAAGGAATTCTGTTATATAATCAATTGATCTTTAACTCTGTGGGCATACACACACACACACACACACACACACACACACACACACACACACACACACACACACACACAAAACTGTCCTGTTTCTATACAGAGGTAGTAAAGAATATTTGAAATATTATGAAAGCCAAAAGGGAGATTTTGTAGAGAGAACTGGATTCTTTAATCACCCTTTATGAATAAGACACCATAGAAACATCTACTTCACAGGGTTTGAATAACTTTTAGAATAAACTTGTGCCGTCTAGTAAAGTCTGAGACAAGAAATCTTCATTTTTCTCTTCACATTTCCTGTCAGAAGAGGCCCCTGAGCCAAGGCAGTTGGCAACAGGCCTTTCTCAACAATTGTTACACTGTCAAGTGGCCCACAGAATAGAGCTGTGTAAAAGATGGCGACAAAGGAAATAGGCTATGAGAGTTGACAGACCCAGGATTCTCTGAGTGAGCAGATTCAACCAGACAACTGTCCTTGGGCTGTGTACCCCTTTATCCGTCTCCATCCCTTATTTATGGATGGTGTCAGACAAGGACAAGAAGACTGTGTCATCCTTACCTGTGATGTCCTCCACCACTGGCCTTCCGACTATATATGCAGAGAGAAAAGTCCTTAGGATTAAAATATCAACTCTGTATGCACCAAAAATGAAGCTCTAGGATTCTACCTTGGTGAAGCTTCAGGCATTACTCTCCCTAGAGTGACGTCACATCTTCCACCACCCTTGTGTGAGCAGCTGTTATTCTCTGGGACTCTGTGCAACAGAATACAGGGGAGTCTTCAAGCTCAGATAGCAAAAGGAAATCCCAGTTAAACCCGATTCTCCCAGGATGTAAGCACATAGCTCATTTGGAGAACTCAAAAGTTTTAGCAATACGATTTAACCAACGGCAATCCCCCTTCCACTTACAGCTGCTGGCCTTCCAGCAAAACATCCACTTCCCCAGGGTCTTACCACTGTGAGAAGTGCTAGGTGGATACTGGCTGGTCCCAAATGACTATTACATCGTAATTTGAAGCCCTGTTTGCATTAGTTGTAGAAATAGCTCAGGACAAAAATATTGGGAAGGAACAACTCACACTGGTAAAGATGGTTGAGAAGTTAAGATGACGGCTCTTCTGGAGGTCCTGAGTTCTAATCCCAGCAACCACATGGTGGCTCACAACCATCTGTAATGGGATCTGATGCCCTCTTCTGGTGTGTCTGAAGACAGCTACAATATGTATGTATGTATGTATGTATGTATGTATGTATGTATGTATTATATATATATATATAATCTTAAAATAATAATAAATTTAAATTTTTAAACAAACAATGCAGAGCTCAAAGTAACAGCTAACTATACTCATGAAAAATTCTATAAAAAACTAAAAGCCAGAATGGCAGGATGGCTCAGGCAGCAAAGATGCTTGCCACGAAGGCTGACCACCCTAGGACTCACATAGTGGAAGGAGAAAACTGACTCCGAAGACATACTGCACAGCCCCTCCCGCAATCAACAAGTAAACAGACAAACAAATAAATAAATAAATAAATAATAAATGTTCTAATTTTTAGCTTTTAAATTTTCAATTCTTTTAACGTTTAAATTTGAAATTAAAAAAAAACTAAAGTTCTAAAGAAAATATTTGATCCGCAAATTATAAGACCAAGATGTGCGCCCGAGGTCAAATCATGTGGCACAGAGCTAAAGCATGGTCAATTAGAATGTTGTCCCCTTCTCCACCCAAGTTGATTGGATTTAAAACGCAGGGATTTGCTTGTAGAGGATTTGGGTGACGCAAAAGCCATGTGGACCCCGGGGACCTAGAACAGGAAGGATATTAAAAGACAGCAACATCATTTCCCATGTGACAAGATCTGTGTCCAGAAGAAACAAATCATGTCCCCCACAATAGACAGCTGGCAAAGATGGACCCAGAACCCAGGTCCCCTCAAAAGCTCACACCAGTTTGCCCTTTCTTGGCCTCTTTGCTCGAATTGTCCAATGAAATCTGAACCCTCAGTCCCCTGGGCCAGATGCTGAGTGTCATGTTGTTCACCTCCTATGATATGTGTTTGTGTCTAAGCGTGTGCCTGAATTTTAACATCCTCTGATTTCAGTTGACTGTAGAAGCAACTAAAATAACCCAATGTGATGTTTTAAAAAAAAAATCTATACAACAAAACAAAACAAAAAAGCCACTCGGATTTAGTCTAAAGAGTGCATATATCCAAACTTTGTGAACATTGTAGTTAAATATGTTTGTTAGGATTCACAGTACACTTGTGACCTTAACTTGACCAGATATTTCTTGTCATCTGTTAGCTTTCCCCATCAGCACTGACCTTGGATCTCTGTCAGGACTTCTCATTTGATGCCCCAGAGCCCACTGACATGACTCAAGTCTGTCAGCAGCGAGTCACTCCACCGTGCCTTGTCAGCGAGGACCTCAAACAAAGGCTCCCGTGGCCCAGCCTTCTTTGCTCCTCCCTTTGCCTTTTGCCCACCTTGATGCTTGGCTGGGTGGCCGGGCATAGGCTGTGATCCTCACTCTTCTGGGAAATGGTGAGATGCCTTATATCCAGCAGAAGGTGCCCCCTGTTCTCTTGGCCTCCTCACACCTACACTGGATTAGAAACTGCATTTGAAAAGCATCTCTTTGCTCCTGCATGTCAGTGCCTGGGCCACATCAAAGAGGACACAACTTGTGGACATCACAGAGAAAGGGCACTGTTTTCTCTTGGGAGCTCAGGCCCTGTTTCCTAAACCATTGGTTCTCAGCCTTCCTAATGTGACACACCTTAATATGGTTCGTTGTGTGGTGGTGACCCCCCCCAACCATAAAATTACTTTTGTTGCTACTTAACTATAATTTTGTTAGTTATGAATTGTAATGTATTTTGCTGGTGGTCTTAGGTAACCCCTGTAAAAGAAAAAGGTCGTTGGACGCCAAGGGGTCGCGACCTACAGGTTGAGAACCAGTGCCATAAACTCTATACAAGACTTTGTCCATACTTAAGGTATAAGGTGCCTTTTCTTCCTTTGCCACAAAATAAATGTAAAACAAAGGATGGACTTGCTGATACAAGGTCTGATGAAATCTTATGCAGAGCTGGGAAACAGGTTCTTTGGCAGGTTACTTTGTGTCTCAGTCTTTTTTCTGGACATCACAATATCTCTCTTATGGAGTTGTTGTGAAGACTGGCAAAAAAATCGTTCGCACAAAGCACTCGGCACAGCACCTCACACCGGAGCAGTCATTATATCAGTGGTTCTCAACCTGTGGGTCGCGACCCCCACAAATATTCTGTGTGGATTTCTATTATAAGTCATAAGAGTAACAAAATCACAGTTATGGAGTAGCAACAAAATAACTCTGGTGGGAGGGGGCGTCACCACAACATGAGGCGCTGTATTAAAGGGTCGCCAGGCACTAGAAAGGCTGCGAACCGCCGCTTTAGATGCCAGATGCTATTTTTTGTTGTTTCGGACACTACAGTGGTCACACTACATTGTCTCTTCTTTTCACTCCCTAAAATACTTAGGTCATTTGACCTGAAACTTTTGTATACAAATGCAATTTTCATGAATTATAATCTTTAAAAGGGGAGAGATAATGGAGTCCCTGGTAGGTAGAGAGGGGCAAGGAAAAGAAGCAAGAAAGGGCAACTTCAAATGAGTTGGATATCGCCGGCATCTGTTAGAAAAGAAAATATCCTTTCATCTCTTATCCTTTGTATCAAACAAATAAAAGGCTCTGTGTTTTGAGTGACGTTTTCTATTTGCACGTAGGTGTACAGGTGTTGCAAAAAGTCTCCAGGATAGTTGACAGCTCTGTGAGTGTTTTACCTCAGAGAGTGAGCTGAGGGCAGGGTATTGCAGATTCACACCCGTGTGGTAATGACTGGACGCTTTGCACAATCCTGGACCCTCTGCCACAGAGACAATTCTGTCCATCCAAGCCAGCAAAATTCATCCAGCAGGTCTAAACTGAAGGCAGGAAATCTTCTATCTTCCTACACGCAAAAGGAGATCTTAGCTCCCAAGTAGCAGAGGGTCTCGTATGTAGGGAGGTTCGTTCTTATAATCTCAAAGGCGAATCTAAAGGACCTTCAGCCACGCCTCTATTGCTTGCTAGCCAGAAGCACTGACTTGAGAAGGCGGTTCTGTCTGCCTAGCTTCTGAAAACAGCTTAAATTGTCACCCGAGCAAAGGATAGCAGAAGATAGCAGACGCCAAGCAATTCCAAGGGACACGCTGGAAGGAGAGCCACCAAACGAAAGAATGTTCCCCAGGAGGAGGAGTAAGAAGAAAGTGACAGCCAGAGGAAATGGTGACAAACTAAACTGTGGTAATATTCAAGAGCGAGAAGAGAAACACCAGAGAATGGACCACTGAGCTAGGACCCAGGCAACCTCCCTGTTATGGAACTGCTTCACTCGTGGAACACTGGGTTCTTTTCTTCTTGGAATAGCTAGACACCAGTCAAAATATCCATCTATCTATCCATTTATCCATCCCTCCATCTGTCTATCTATCTATCCATCCATCCATCTATCCATCTACCTGTTTACCTACCTCTCCCCCCACCGTGTATGTGTGTGTGTGTGTGTGTGTGTGTGTGTGTGTGTCTGTTCCTGTCTCTTTGTGTATGTGTGTACAGAAGAGACGGAGATACAAAGAAAGACTCATTTATGCATGCAACAAAGAAATAGAAATTCGCGTTTAGGAAAAAAAATAAATGAAGTTGCTCTGTGTACAGGATGCTAAAGCGCTCGGCATGCTCCAAGGAACTAGAAAATAACACCGTGATGCATCCAACGCTCCAAACAAATGTAGAGAGCAGTGGATCAAATGCCCTGGTCTGATGTTCTCCACGAACGTGCTAAGAGGAACTTATATGACATTCTCAAAGCTCACACCACATAATAAGCCAATAAATCAGAATCTTGGGGTGCAGGGTGGGGTAGGAAGGAAATACCAAAATGATCTTTAACTCCACCATCAGCTTGTCAGCCAAGTTTGAAGACCACTAGTCTAGGCTGGCTGCAGTAACCCACAACTGCAATCTTAGGTCTTGGCGAATGGGGCTAAAGCAAAAGGATCCCAAGTTCAAGTCCAGCCTGGTTCTGTAATGAGAACTGCCTCAAAAACAAAACAAAACAAAACAGATAGAAAAGCAAAAATCAAAATTAAACAAGCCTGCACACGTCACCCAAGTTACCCTGTGAGTTTGTTTCAGCCTAGAGGCGGTGGGTACTAGGTTTAGAAAGCAAAGTTCAATGTCTCTTTTGTTTATTGGTTTGTTTGTTTGTTTGTTGTTGTTTGGAGACAGGGTTTCTGTGTAGTCCTGGCTGTCCCGGAATTTACTCTGTGGACCAGCACAGAGAGAGATCCACCGGCCTCCTGCCTCTGCCTCTGCCTCTGCCTCTGCCTCTGCCTCTGCCTCTGCCTCTGCCTCTGCCTCTGCCTCTGCCTCTGCCTCTGCCTCTGCCTCTGCCTCTGCCTCTGCCTCTGCCTCTGCCTCTGCCTCTCTGCCTCTGCCTCTCTGCCTCTGCCTCTCTGCCTCTCTGCCTCTCTGCCTCTCTGCCTCTGCCTCTCTGCCTCTGCCTCTCTGCCTCTGCCTCTCTGCCTCTGCCTCTCTGCCTCTGCCTCTCTGCCTCTGCCTCTGCCTCTGCCTCTGCCTCTGCCTCTGCCTCTGCCTCTGCCTCTGCCTCTGCCTCTCTCTCTGCCTCTGCCTCTCTCTCTGCCTCTGCCTCTGCCTCTGCCTCTGCCTCTGCCTCTGCCTCTGCCTCTGCCTCTGCCTCTGCCTCTGCCTCTCTGCCTCTGCCTCTCTGCCTCTGCCTCTCTGCCTCTGCCTCTCTGCCTCTGCCTCTCTGCCTCTGCCTCTCTGCCTCTGCCTCTCTGCCTCTGCCTCTGCCTCTGCCTCTGCCTCTGCCTCTGCCTCTGCCTCTGCCTCTGCCTCTGCCTCTGCCTCTGCCTCTGCCTCTGCCTCTGCCTCTGCCTCTCTCTCTGCCTCTGCCTCTCTGCCTCTCTGCCTCTGCCTCTGCCTCTGCCTCTGCCTCTGCCTCTGCCTCTGCCTCTGCCTCTGCCTCTGCCTCTGCCTCTGCCTCTGCCTCTGCCTCTGCCTCTGCCTCTGCCTCTGCCTCTGCAGTACTAGAATTAAAGGCATACCACCCAGCTTAGTCAGTCAATGAATCTTTTAAAGGGCATTTTCCTTGGGAATCTCAACATACAAAAACAAATGAAGGCGATATTGATGTTATAGAAACAAGGGGAGGAGTTTATTAGGAAGAAACACCCCTCCAGATCTAGCTGGCCCATCAATCAACTGCAGGCTCCCTAGCAGCTGGATGTCCTTCAGCTCAACTTTTGCGCATGTGCAGTAAGAGACGGGAGCACTGCTCTGGAGGACTATCATTTGAGGAGTCTGTCAGCCTGACAGTTGAGGGGCTGGAAGCAGCGCAGGAGTAGTCAGATTACAGAAAACAGGAGGTTTCTGTACAGGCGCGCCCCTCCTGTTTCTTCAGCTAAACCAGCAGCAGGGTCTCCTCTCCTGCAATCTGCTATACTTAAAATGGCTTTATTTGTTTTACAGTTTAGAGGCGATCCCTTAGGTGGCCTTGGGAGCCCCTTCATTTCGTCAACATTAAATCAACAAGCTGACCTTCTTTCTCCTACTCTCTAGTAGGATTAATGGATTGGGACTTGATTTGTGCATCTAGGAGCTAAACCTCTTGCTGAGAAAGCTAGCAGGCTTGACTAATTCCCAGAACTGCTAACTCCATAAACTCTCTATAAGCTTAAGATTAAAGATAATGACTTCACAGTGCTATATGTGGCTGAGTGATAGTCAATATACATCAAAAATTATATAAAAGACAAACTACTTAATAAAATAACATTGTAGTCTGTATATGAATTTTATGCTTGGAAAAAGACTCAGTTCTGTATATGTTAAAAGGGACCCTCCTAAAACCTGCAAGGGAGTTAGATTAGAAACTTATATCTATATAAGAATGCTGGCAGTTATATTTTAAGCAGAAAAAAAAATTTACGATTAGATTACCATAAATATGCTAATAGAAGACACAATGGTGTGAAGCTATGACATGGTGGATTTCTGAATGTCATTTTTTTTTCTCTCAGAAGCAAATCTGCTATTTGAGACCAGATACTGTCTATAAAGAATCCCCTGCATGACTTCATACTTTTTAAATTCCAGGCAGTCTTAAATTAAATTCAGAGAACTCTGAATATAAAGAAGGAAGACAAGGGGAGAAATTGCACTATTTCCAGACCATCTGACAAGACTACGTGAAAAGCTCCCCATCAAAGGGTCTTAAGTACACTTTACTGGTGTGACAAACAACATTTTTATCCCTTTATTAGATTTATTTTTTCTTCTGGAAACTGCAGTGGCCAGGGCATGGTTTGTGAAAGAAAGCTGGCAGGGTTGTGTGCTTTGATTCTTAATTAACACCTTCAGTCTCAAAAGAGAACCAACAGAAATACCGTAAAATGTTACAGCCGCATTGTGATTCCGCTCGGTTGGTTTGTTAAAAGTCGGCTGGACATTGGCAGCTGCGATAAAGAGAAAACTCAATGGATGTTTTGTGTTGTGCCCACTGAAGTGGAAGAAGGCAACCATTTTAGTTTTCACATGGGCAGCTGCAGAGGGAGGGCTTAAATGGAGCTAAGTGTAAGACTTACTGTCAATTTCTAGTAAATAAATAATAAAAATTAAATTAACCCTCCAGTCTTTGCAGCCACACAGCAGAAAGGTTCTGGAAGAAAAATTTAAGGACAAGATTCTTGAAACGTCTCAGCAACTAATTTTGGGAGGAATCCATCAATAAGGAATAGCATTTGTTTAGAATATCGAAATACGCTTTTTGAAAGAGGCAAACAGGCCAAAGCTTTAGAGACTGGCCACTTCACTTTAAACGGTAAAGATATATCTTTCTTGTCATTGGTAATACAACTCCCTCGTCCCACTTTGCTGAATCCTAAAATTTGTTCAGATGGGAACTGAATAAGATTCCGTACCCCAACCTCCCTTATTTTAGAGAGCATGGAGTTGAATTTTGCCTTGGGTAGGGGAATAAAGGAAGCATTTAGCTCTGGTCAGATAAATCTCACTCACATTCAAAAATGCAATTAAGGAAATATGTAAATCTAGATGTTTCATCAAATGCTAGCCAAGGGGTTACTAGTTCTTTCTGAGTACAATGCCTGAGCTAAAGGACTTGAGTGTCTATATAAGAACCATTGTCCAAGCCACAGACCCTGTTGGAATCAGAGTCTGGCTTGGCCGTGGGAAATACCTACATATTTGACACAGGCCCTATTTCTGAGAGAAACAGGATGGAAGAGAAACTGTGGAGATTTTACTGTTATGTTCTAGTCAGCCACGCTCTGCCTAATTTGCTTTGATCAAAAAGATAAACTAATTTCTCTATGGGCTGGATAAAAATAATTAGGGAGGTACCGCTTTCATGCTGCTTCAAAGGGACTAAAGGGGACCAGAAATTGTAATGGTGGGGTCTACATACATCTTTTCAGCTCATCCGGGAGCATTGTTCCTTCAAAACAGGACACTGACACGTGAGAGGATCCCAGTCTCAAAACAGCTTCATGGGCTGCCGAACAATCGGGGACCCAGGAATCTGCCAGACTCTAGGACAGGCAAAAGTACCAAGGGGATTTATATCTGGTGCCCACGTCAAAGGTCCTGTTCTTCCTTGGGGACACCCTTACCTTTGTGTGAAGAGATACAATTGGTTGCTAGTCCTTAAACTGTATTGGTTGTTCCTGCTCGTCGGTCTGTTCTTCAGGAAAGTTGCTGGGATGGTTGGCTCCATGCCTTTGAACCCTAAGCGGCTGCTTCGCTGATCACACAGATGTAGCCAGCTCCAGGCCGTGCCGTTGTGGTTGCACTAACCTAAAGTCTGAGATGGAGCTGGTGAGCGAAGCAGGACCATGACTTCTCAGATGCTTTCACCAGCTGCCTGGCCGTGTCTGTGCCAGCGTGCAAGCTCAGCACCCCTGCTTCCGCCTCTCCCCCCTCTTCTCTGAACCCCAAACACAAGGAGTTATTAGATAAGAAGAATATGGGATTCTATTCTGCTTCTTCCAGAGAAATCTACTACTTAGTGTTCTTTTTCTTGTTGATATGACCTTCATGTTACTTCCTTAACCAAACTGTTGTACTAGATATGGTATCTGTTGCCCTGCTGTAAATTTAATTGTTTTTTTTTTTTTTTTTTTTTTTTTTTTTTTTTTTTTTTTTGGCTGCTAATCTCCTTAGATACCAAAGAGTACATTTCAGGTTGTGGAATAATATCGCTAACAAAACAAGTAGATCTTTTTAAAAGGTTGGAATTCACTAGGTTGTAATGCTAAATTTTGTTTCTCTAAAAATAAATAAATACGTACAGAAATAAATAAAATATATATATATACAGAAAGCATTACTTCAGAATAATTCCAAAGGAAGCTATAAGATTCAGGTTCAAGACAACTATCCTACTTGGGGTTTTTGTTTGTTTGTTTGTTTGTTTGTTTGTTTGTTTGTAAATTATTTCAATTTGGTGAACACTTACTTGTGTATTCCTCCTTTTTAAAGAGAAATCTGTAGCCAGCAAATATTTTAACCCCTTTAACATTGTTTTACTTAGTACTAGCAATGCTTGAAGATGCAAATAAGACTGTATATACCTTCTTGCCAGCATCCCTAGGTCTGCAGATGATGGCAACCAGTTACGGACCAAAGGTCACCACAAGGCTGTGAAGAGACCTTTAATGTTGGTGACCTCATGTTCCTTCTTCATTCGCTCTTTCCTTCACTCACAGAAGTGATAATCTATTCTTTCCCATCAGGTGCCAGATGGTAGGAACAGAACAGTGTACTGTATGAATTCAACGTGCAGGGAAAACCAAAACTGAGCAACGTTCTTAAAATTGTAAGGCTATGAAAGGATTCTGACGGTGAACTGAAGGCTATAGAAAGAGAACTCAGCCGGGTTCCAGTGGTCAGAGAACAGTTCCCTTGGGGAGGAATGTTTAATCCAGAGCCTTGAGGGTGAATTGGAGAGAAAGGTGGAAGGCAAGAAAGTATTCTGAGCTGAGGTTTCCTAATGGAGTTCTCATCCACACCTGCTGTAACTGCAATAACCACATGGAGGTGAGGACCATTAAGTGCCCCGAACTAGGAAGGGCTTGAACAGAGCTAACCCTCAGAGACAGGATCCTCCCCAAGACCTGCCCTATGATCACTGCAAGCTCTGTTGCACAGATATATTTAATGACTGTGATAGCAAAGAGCTCTGCAGTTATGATCTGATCTCATCAATGTGCCTTCTTCCTTACTGTGTGGTAGTTTTACTAAGCCCATCTCATTTTTTTTTCAGTGCTCCTGAACACAACGATAAATTCATTTCTTTGTATCAATAGTCTGGAAGGAAGGGTAATCATGCTGCCTGAGCCTATATACATTTTTTTCTACCTTAAGTAGAAACACAAAACCCAGGAAGATAGAACCTTACTTCCCACTGTGAGTAGTGGCGAGATTTTTGACAGTTTCTCCTGTAATTCAAAGTAAACCTTTCCAGTTTTCCTTTGAGGAGGGGAAACCTAGTCAAACCTAAGAATACACAGATACTCAGCGGCTCAATTACTCAGCTAAGATGTTTGTAGCACCAACTATCAGACAAGCTCTAGAGTAGGAACAAGCATATAGAAAAACCAAGCATCTAGAAAAGGCCTCTGATCTTTAGAGTTTGGTTGTTAACTGAGAAAGATAGGAAGATAAAAGTAGAGCACAATGTTTCTGAATGTGTTTGTGAAATCTTGGACCATTTGTTCAGTCTTGAGTGAAGAATTGCCCCCACAGGCTCATGTCGCAAATGTGTGGGCCTCAGCTGTCAATGCTAGTTTTAGAGCTACAGAGCTTTAAGAAGTGGGGTCTTGTTGGTGAGATAGGTCACTAGGAATTGGGCATTCCCAATCCTGGTCCCAACCTGACCTGTATGCTGTGAACTAGGCTGCCCCTCGTATGCCTTTGACATCGTTGACACAATGGACTGCAACCCTGTGAGACTGTGAGCTGAAATATAGCTTTCCTCCCTTGGTATGTTGGGTATTTCAGAACAAAGATGCAAAAGCAAGATTAAAAATCGGTACCGGAAAAGAGGGATCACTGATGTGGTTAAATGTAACTATGTGCCTCTTAGGTCTTTAAAATTGGTTTATAAAAGAGGACTGTGGTAGAGTCGGGAGATGCAGACTAGACAAGTCCTAGGGTGTTGTAAGAAGGAGTTTACCAATTAGGGATTTAGAAGACGAGAATTCTGATAGAAATGTACCCAGTGACGACAGGAGTCATCGGGGTTCAGATGGGAACGGAACTACTGAGAATTTGAAGAGGTACCCCTTTTGCCCTCTGGCAAAGAATTTGTCTCCATTCTACCCATGTCCTGAAAGTTTGGCAGCGGGGTTTTTCAAGACAGCCTGGTACTCAGGCTGCAGAACAGAGCTGTGACACGCTTTTAGCCAGCTTTGTAGTGAGAATCGGGAGCCAAGAGGAGAGGGTGTGAGGCGAGACGTGAAAAGTACTGTGTGTGGGTCTTCCCGCCACAGGCATAGCAAGATCAGACAACGCTGCTCTGATTGTTAGAATGATTAGCGCCACCGAAGTGATGCTGCCGCGCTCCACACTGGGACAATAATAGCAAAGGTGTTTTGAGGGTGAGACGTGGCCTGTTGAAGGGTGCAGAAATGCAGGAAATCATTTGAAAGGACTTTTCTGGCGAAAGTCCACTTAGGAGAGTGAAGTGACTTCCCTGATTCAGACACTCAGAAGCCACCACAGCGGTGGCCCAAAGGGGCCTGGTTGCATCTCAAGATGGTGGAGGAGCCAGCATCATCCATATGGCGCTCCTTTGGCAGGTATGCAGACTGAAAGAATTACAGGGTGGTGGAGTCTTATACCAAGTTTTCAGAGAAACCCCTAGGATGCCAGGAAGTGTGTCGGAAGGTGAGATTCCCTGGTACCCATAAGAGAGAGCAGGCTATGTGTACAACGTTGTGTGTGTGTGTGTGGGGGGGGGGGAATTGTTTCTAAACTTGAACTTGAAATGCTTCATAGAAAATGTGTATTCATCAATTCTTGTCACTGATAAAAAAAAATACTGCTACAGACAACTTAAAAGGAGGAGGGATGACCCTGACCCATACTTGAGACATTTCCAATCAAGTCAGCTGGTGCCATTGTTCCTGGACCACTGTTAGGCAGGACCTGATGGTGGGAGGACGTGGTGGGAAAGAGTGTCTCATCTACTGGCAGTCAAGAGGAAAAGAAAAGGGCTAGGAACAAGGTATGTCTTTCTAATGCATGCTCCAGTGACCTACTTAGCCCAGTTAGACTCCATCTCCTACCTTCCACCACCTCCCAGCAGCACCAACAGTTTACGGATTCATCAAGGGGTCAATTGGTTGATTCTAGTTGAATCCTGTCAGTTTCTAGATGCTATTTATCTGTCAATCAAGTCTGTAACACATGATCCTGTTTTATATTTAAATCACAGCACCCTGCTACCTAAAAATACAGAGGGGCATGTCTTCCAGAAGGCTGGATCCACATAAGTAGAGACGTAGAAAGGATGTTTCTCTCTGGGGAGAGATTTTTCAGATTTGCTGAGTGAAGCAAAAATGATTTGAAATGAAGCATTCCAAAATACAAATACACAGAGACATATGCATACACACACAGACACATCATACACACACAAGCACACATACAACATACACACACAAACACACACATACGTCATCCATACACACACAGAGACACATCATACACACACAAGCACACACATACATCATACATATACACAAAGAGAGAGATACATCATTCACACACAGACACACTATACACACATACACACACATACATCACAAACATATATACACACACCTCCCAAGAAGAAAAACGCTACAAGTTTAAAGGCTAATTTGGCTAATGTTAGGAATGCTTAGTACCAGTCATAACTGCTGCTTACTAAAGAGAATTTTGGGAGGCCTTATTCAACCTGTTCTTCAAATCACCGGGCCCTTCACTGATCTCCAAGATTCTAAGACTCTACACTTTTATCTTCAGTAGCCAGTAGTTAATCATATGTTATCTGCAAATGAGAAAACATATCCAGTGCCCATTTTAGTGCAAACATTGACCTGGATTAACGAATAAGGAAACTTTACTTTTGCATGAATGCCCAACCATATTGAATGCACAGATGTCGCATGCCCCTGAACCAGTGGGAGAAGGAAGAAGAATGGAACAGAGTCTCTTCCACACGTGGCTTCCTGTCTCAGACTCATCCACCTTCGATTCTTCCAGCTTGCTTCCACACTAACCTCATTTCAAGCCATCCTTTTTTTAAAAAAAGATTTATTTATTTATTTTATGCATATGAGCACACTGTCACTATCTTCAGAAAACACCAGAAGAGGGCATCGGATCCCACTTCAGATGGTTGTGAGCCACCAAGTGCTTGCTGGGAATTGAACTCAGGACCTTTGGAAGAGCAGTCAGTGCTCTTAACCATTGAGCCATCTTTTCAGCCCCATTTCAAGCCATCCTTATATGCTTACCATTTCCTGCTGTAAAGTAGAGTTGATTTCCTGAGCAGTACTCTGGAGTCCATAGGCTACCTTTTCTAGACCAGTGGTTCTCAGCCTTCCTAATGCTCTGACCCTCTAATACAGTTCCTCCTGTTGTGGTGACCCCAATCATAAAATTATCACGACTTCATAATTATAATTTTGATATTATTATGAATTGTAATGTACATATGTGATGTGCAGGATATTTGGTATCCGACCCCTGAAGGGGTCGTGACCCACAGGTTAACACTGGTCTAGACCCCAGGGCTTCCAATGACCTCTGACCCTACCCTCCCTCTTCTCTCATGTCTCAGAAGTGACATGCCCTGTCTCTTTTCAAATCTTATCTTAAATTTGTCATTCTTTTCCCCTTCAGTCTCTGGGACTCATAGCTTATTCCTTGTACAAACTTCTACTGAGCATGTGCCACACAAGTTGCCGTGGGAGAACACAAACAAAGAAATAGCTAACCGTCTGTTTGTAGAAGTTTGAAACAAAAAAGGTTGGTGATGTCCCAACGGGATTAAACTCGGTAACCTGCCATGATGCTTTCAAGGACGATATCTCTTATGTCCCTTTAGTTCCTTGTTGTCACCTATTCGCCATAATGTCTCAGTGCCAAGCATAGCACCTGTCATACGCACGGATCATATTAGTGTCTATAAATGGACCGGCAGAGCCCTCCGTTCAAAAAACAATGAATGCTCCGTGCTCTGCTCTGCAAGGTGCTCAAACCTTTCCCCCCTTTTCTTCTTCCTCTCTCTGCCAACGTTCTTCAGAAGGAAGCTAGATTCAAAGCCCCGGCTTCATTACCTCTCCCTCACTCTTCCATCCCCTCTGAGACCAGCCTGCCGTTCCCTTCTGTCATTCAACTGAAATCCTTAAATTTAGGCCACCTGTGGTTTCCCATCACCAAACCCTGAGCAGAGTGGGTTGAAGGTTCTGGCTCCAGACAGTACACATTTTCGAAGGTGTCAGGTCTGGCTGGGTATGGCCACAGTCCAAAAGTTCGACTTCCTTATCTGTAAAATGGGGTTAATAAAGTCTGTCATTTGTGTCTGGCACACGACTGGTCTGCCTCCCAATTCCTCTCTTTGATCCCCTCTCTTTTTCAGATGCTCTGCTCTGCTGCCAAATGAGGTTACATCCCTTACACGGGGACTAGACACAGAAAATGTCTAGACCTCCACAGTCAGCTCAGGGCATGCGCAACTGCAGCTCAGCAGGGACAGTCAGCTCCGGGCATGCGCAACTGCTGCTCAGCAGACACTTTGGAACCTGAGAGTCTGACAGCCCCATGTTCCTTGGTCCCTAATTAGCTGTCATATAACTAGCTAGGGGTACTCATGAGTCCCACCACTAATGTCAAATATTGTCTTTTGAACCCCTAAAATTTTCTCCTTGCTCTTTCCTGTCCCACTGGTTTGACCTTTACCCATTGGCTAGTTGTGTCTTCCTCTGGCCAGTCTTGACCATGCCGTCGTACCTTCTTAAAGATATGCCATGCCTAAACCTGGTTCGTGTGTCAAACCCAGCATCTTTATCCAGGCCTGCACAGCACTTCATCAAAACACTCCAAGTAATATTAGATGTCCCATCTGCTAACCAGTCTGCAAACAATCTCTTGCCAAAGCAGCTGAGCCTATAGGGGGTTTGTGCTTTAAAGATACTAACTGTATCTTAGATGAATTTATATATGTTAACCTTAAATGAGCAAAAACAAAAAAAAAAAATCTCAACTCTTAGTTGGTTGCAGTACATTTAGTCATTTGACAGGTGAAGGGACTGTCCATCCATTTAAATATTTCACTCCAGTCCACTGGTTCATAATGGCAGCCAAAAGTCCAGGTTCACTGAAGTATGTTTATCGTCCTACTCCTGGGTACCACCCAGAGTGAATTTGATTTGGAAAAAAGACCTTAGCACATGTTCTTGGATGATGACACAGGTGCCCAGGGTTGCAGACTGTACACTCTTGTTGTTGTTGTTGTTTAACAACATATAAATTGTTAGGTTTTTATGTTACATTAGCTCTTTGGTGACTTAACAGACGTATTTAATGCATTCTCTTTACTCTTTCCCTCCTTTCTTGTCTCTTCTCACACTTCCTATCTACTATCCACATACCTGTTCCTTTCTTAGATTCATGACTTTTGGCTTAATTTCACCAGGGCCATCTGTGTGGCCATTGGATCAGGATTGTCCACTGGAGCCTGGCGGACTCCCTAGTGGGCACACAATTGAAGGCAATGCCTCCCCTTTTTGCTGAATCTATGGTCAAAAAATAGTTTGGCAGTGAGAGATGGTGACCCTGAGCCCTCCATCTTTGCTTGGCTGTTGGCGAGCCCCTTTGTGCAAGCCTTTGAATTGTGCAGGATGCAAACAGGCATCTGAGGAAGCCCAGAGTAGATTCTGATGGTCCCTTTTCTCATCTAGGCTTCAGTGTCAGAAACATATGGGTCAGAGGATGCCAGACTGACACAATTATGAGTCTAGAGTAGACAGGATGGGAGTAAGCTCTGAGTCCATATAATTAAAGTGAATTTTAACAGGCTAGGGGCCAGGAGGACATTTCTGTTGTTTGAACAAGTACGTCCACTGTCTTGATTGATTCATTTATGCAGCTTTAAATTTTAAAATTCTGGGAATTTTATTTTTAATTTTTGCTTGATTTCTTTTATGTTTGAATCATGAATGTTGGGGGTGTAGCTCAATTGGTGGCATGCTTGATTAACATGTACAAAGCCCTGAGTTCTACCCCAGCACCACATACACTCTGAAAAATACTCTGGAAGGAGAAAGAGAACAATTGGAACTTCTCTTAATCCCACAGGACCTAAGCCTGGAATCTATGACATCCAGTCTTGAAGAAGAGGAGGAAGAAGAAGAGGAGGAGGAGGACGAGGGGAGGGGGGAGATTAAAAAGAAACCTTTCCTGGAAACAGGTTTAGATGTGGAGATTTGAGAACAGGAAAAAAAATCTCCTATATAGAAAGATTAGTATGGAGGCAGGGTTGGGAAGGCGATGCCAGCGAACTGAGATGAAGTCATATGCATGCAGTCCCACAGGGAGTTCTGAGGTTTGGGTGGCCCTCACAAGTGTCCCTCCATAGTCTCAGTCTCATAGTGACTGTGAGTCCCTCTCTCTCCTTCCCAGAGTTTGACCTTGAACAAGGGGACTACAGCCACCAGGAAAGTCAGTTTCTGAGTCCTAGCTATGGAATGAGAAATCTAGCCCTGAAAGGAGGCAGCTGGCCAGCAGAGCAGAGCATCTCCTACCTCTGGTCTACAGGAGGGAGAGGACAGGCATCAGGAATCACACCTCACAGGGAGCCAGTGCAACTCAGAAAAAAAACCCTGCTCTGCCACTTGCCTTCAGTAAGAGCCTGAGCTGTCTCACAGTTTAATCTGCCTCCCCCACTTTCTATTTCAGAAGGATCCTTAACCTTCATAGCTAGTACTTCTCCATCAGCATCACATATACATTTGCGCATCTTTAGTTTCACAAAGGTTGGGAATGTTCAGTGGCTTCCTTCCTCTACTTTAAAAAGAACGTGCTGTATCCCAGGATTCTTCATTAGGTCACAGTATGTAGCCTCAGAACGCTACTACAGCGGCTCACCCCCCATCTCCCATTCAGCCATGTAAACTTCCTCTCTTCTTCCATTTATAGTCTCTTTGTCCACCAGGTAGGGCCCTGTGACTTAACACCTGGAAAAGCACGCCTTTTAATTCCTCTATTAGAAACTTCCTTCGGAACACCCTCTTCGGGTAACACACACTGATTAACTGGAAATGGGAAAGCAAACAGTCTCTGGTAATCCACAGTGGTGAGGTTATCAAATGGCCACTTCCTAACACCTTTTGGAGAATCTAAATAAAAATAACTCGGGGAGCCTGGTGGCAGCGGGGATATTTTGTTGATCTTCACCTATGAAGTCTTAAGAAGCAGGAGTCTGCACCTGTCCCATACTCCTTTGCATTGCGCAATGTCTAGCACGCGGTTAGAACTCAATTGAATGAGATAATTTTTTAACCAGCACTGCACCTGGGAAGGCTGGCAGGCTGCCACCAATGAGAAGACTGTTGTTTTTCGGTGAGTTCTGTGCCTTTATGTAGAAGTAGAAAGTCATGAATTACAGCATCCAGACAGACTGCTATGAGGATTAGCCATTGAATAGAACAGTTTTTTTTTTCCTGTTTGTGTTTTTTTTAATGAGGATAAAATATACCAGTATAATCCTACTTTACGATCTCAGCCAGAGAATGGAAGGAGCCAGGAGGACTAAGCAACTATGTTACTTCTGTATCATCGACCCTGAAAGGGCTTAACATTCCTCCGTTCCATTTTAGCAAAGAGAACTCCATTCTTTCGTTAAATGGAGTTCAAAAACATTTTGCTAAACTTGCAATCATTTCTGACTGCTGGTAAATATTGGCTGGCACAGAACTGACGATGTTTTGTGGAGTAAAGTCACCCCGTGTTGACACTGTTAAACCCGATAAGGAATGAGATGGAGAAATGGGTGGTAAATGTGGCAGATTAAACTTGAAAAACCATAAACTTGTTTAGAGATTAAGGAGGTAAAGGAAAAAGACATCCACCCTCTCATCTATGAGTCTTTGTGAGCACTCCATTTTGCAGTTGGGGGTCTCTGCAAAAACAAGAGAATAAATTCTACATTTGATTTATACTTCCCTGTCTGTCTTGAGATTTTGTGAGTTGAACCTAAGAGAGAAATCTGGCACGTTATAATGAAGTGGAAGGTTGAGACGCTCTCCCTTGGTTTCCAAGGTCTGGCTGTCATTCTCAGGTATTCCAAATTTAAAGAAACTAGAGTTCGGAACATAACTTTGGCTCTTTCAAGAGCTATTTATTTAATGAAACGAGTACCATTCTATCCTTGGAAGTAAAATGATTGCAGCTGGCTTTGAAGTTGATCTTAAGTGATAATGAGGGTTACCAAGGTATTTATTTGAGGTAGGGTCTGAATACTTGGAGGATGATGAAGGCCAAAACGAAAATAATGTGTATCTATCTTTGAAAAATGGAAATAGCTCCCATTTATGATGTGCCAGACTTCACATATGTTAACTTATTTATTTCTAACTTCAAACCAGTGAGGTTTGCTTCAAGTCCATAAATAACGAAATCAGAGAGTTGAGGAATTTTCCAGGATTGCAAACATAATGAACAGTGAGGCAGTAACTGACTAGAGAGCTGTCTGACGCTGAAGCCGGTGCCTTTCCCAAGACTCCATGAAGACTTTCCAAATGTCAACTTGGCCTTAATAGTAGCTGTGATGACCATTTTTAACTGTCTTTTGGAAATTTCTTGAAGTTATGTTAAATGTGGTAAGGGCAATTGTACATTTGAGAAAGTCTTGTTCAATATTATACTGGTGAGTACATTTTACAATAACTTTTACATGAAGAACTGGGAGAATAATAAATGTTACAGGACTCAGTCCTAAAGATATGGACTTGCTTGCTCTTGATTGCCCATTTGTGTGTGTGTGTGTGTGTGTGTGTGTGTGTGTTCACGTCACAGCAGGAGCATGTACAAACACCCAGAAGCAGCTAGCTGACAACATTGACTGTCATTCCTCAGGCACCGTAAACCTTGTATTTAGAGACAGGGATCTCTCAGTGGTCTGAACCTCACCATGTAGGCTAGTCTAGCTGACCAATGAGCTCCAGGAATTCTCTTTTGTCCACCTTGCTGCCCCAGCAATGGCAAATATAAGCCACCACCTTTGGCTTTTTACATGGGTCCTGACAGTAAAACTCGAGTCCCCAAGCTTACAAAGCAAGCATTTCACCAACTGAACCATCCAAACCCTCCTTGCCACTCTGTGATGTAACGTTTAAAACCTGCATCAGAGATGGCTGCTTAGCATCTCATCCATCTCTCTGATTATCATAACCTTCCTGTAGAAGTCAAGGAGATCCCGTCCATCTGTCCAGTGCTGTTTATTAGCTGCATGCCGTTCAGGGATAATTAGTGACTTCCAGAAATATCTTAAAATTATATTTTTATGATATGATTAAAGCTGGTATGTCAATTGATGACAGTTTAGCAGGTCACGTGACAATGCCATGAACAGTTATTTCAGTTGCCAGAATCCTAAATATTGTACCCAGAAACTACTTTTTCTTTCATGAGAATTATGTATCTCATCCTCTAGTAAGGTCTCCTAAATGGATGTCTTTTAACTTCCTGAGGCACCAAAGCTTCGTGTTGTCAATGTAAAAATCTGCATCCAAGATTTCTCAGAGCTTAACCTGAAATCTTATGAGTTCTCAAAGGATTTCTGTGAACTTGACCCGGATGCTTTTAAACATAGAACAAAGAGCATTAGGTAATATTGATATATGATTGACTAAACCCCAGGGGAGAGTTTTAAACGGATCATTAAATGTTTCTGATGCTTTTATCTTCATCTATTTTAATTTGTTTCTGATTTGGTTGACAGAAACTGTGCTGTAAATAAAGAGGAAAAACCTAGTAGACAAGACAATGCCCAGACAGGTGCACGTCCTTGAGCAAAACCACTGAAGCCCTCAGAAAACTAAAGTAAGACATGTGTGTAAAACAGTGACAATTGCCCAGTTGAGCAGTCCACCAAAGGCTTCATTCTGAACTGATTCTATCTGGCAGAGAAGAAAAGAAACTGTAAAATGTGGAAGAGTAGGATCTGAGTAATTGACTAAAGAATGTCTCCACTCTAGGCTTTGTAGAAAAAAAAAAAAAAGTTGTCTGGCACACCGTTACAGAGTTGAAATAACTGCCTGTGAAGACTATGGAGAAATGGCTCCAAACCCAAGTGACGGCTGACGTCTCTGTCTTGCCTGAGCCTCCTAATGAAGGCATTAGCTAAACTCTGAAAGTTTTCAGTGGTCCTACTCAAAGATTAATGGAAGAGCCATTTGCAGAGACAATTTCTAAGATTTACCGATGGTTGACAATGCAACATAAGCGATCAGGGTCAGCCTTATGCTGTTGAAAGAGTCTTAAGGGGAAAAACCCTCCCACTGTAAAAGATGCTGGTAGTATCCCTGCGATGGCCTTGAGGTGTGAAGTGTGAGGTATGTGTGTGTGTGTGTGGGGGGGGGGGGTGAATCCTATCTTTTCTCTTATTTATTTATTTATTTATTTATAGCTCTTTCTTTGAGGAGTTCCACAAACACAAGGCTCAAAACCAGAGCCTTCTTTTAAAATACCTCTCTGCTGAGACTATACTTACATGATGTGATTTGTCAGTTAGGGCTACATAAACTCTTGCCAGACAATTGTACACAAACAGGATAATTTTGTTCAGTTCCTTGCTGTTACTATGGGAATTGTCATAGCCCCCCAATATTGAAACTATAATGTAACATTGTCCAAATCCTCAGGAGTCAATGCTTTTTTTTTTAAGGTGCTTGGATTTTTTTCAGCTTGGATATTTTAGTCTGGTGTTAATTTTTGTAGATTAGCATATAATTTTAGATTTCTATAATACCATTGCCCATATATGTGTTATTAATCATGTTTTTGTTTGATGAGATTTTTTTTGTCAGTTTCTTCATTATTTTGGTTGGTGTAGTGCTAGAAATTGAACTGAGGCTCAAGCCCAGGGTAGCTACGTTCTCCACCATTGAGCTACATCCCAATCCTATGAATCAGATTTTAGTGAACACTTAGTGAAATTTCCAGTTTCATTCTTCTGTGCATTGAGTCATTGGGGCTTGGGGGGGGGACGGGGTGGGGGGGGACATGAGCATAGTTTGCTCAGCCTAAAAAGTATCAAATTCCTGGAAATAATATCAAACTGTATCTTCCTAGAGCAAAAGTCTGAATGCAGTTTTAAAATGTATCCAGTTGTTAAAATTGTTAATGTTGTTAAAATTGCTCCCATCTCATCCTTTGTCCTCACCTTGCATCTCCCTATGTAATCTGGAGGTGACTTCATGAGCAGGGTGCCTGTGCCTCCCTTGATCCCAAAGAGGTGTGAGTTGAGTCAGGGTGTGTTGGGCGGGCCTGTCATTCCCCATTGCCCTGTCACTGCCATGGACCCCATAGGAATTACAGGGTTCTAGAACCCTGGCCTTGATGGCCCATTTCCCTGGGCTACTGACAGTGATCTGACAGGAGGCGACAGTGGTACAAAGAAGCCAAGAGGAGGCAGGAGACAGGAGCAGCGAAACTGAGCGAAACCAATGAAGTGAAAGCTGAGAGGATAAACACATGAAGGCTTAGAGCCGCTTCTCAGCCCATGCCTGCCTGTCAGCCACTCCTCCCCCAAACCTTAGAAGAAATGCCCCCCCCCCCCCCAGCTGCCGTGGTAACCATTAAAGACCCAGTGCCACACAGGAAGGCAGGGTTTTTGCAAGGCACCACAAGTCCGGGCACATCCATCCGCCTTTTCCTGCTCCTCCTTTCTTACCTGGATGATTGGCAACACTCCCTGTGGGTGGCCTGTCCTCCAGTTCAACCTCCAGGCTGCCACACCAAGGCTGAATTGAAGTTAAAAGCTTCACTGACTCTCTATTGTACCCACAATGGCAGCAGTATCCGCTGAGATCTTAGTACTGGGTCGTAAAATATGAAACGTCCCATTGCAGTACCGTTCCAACTCCCTGTAAGCCCTTCCGGCTTCATCGATGAGAAAGTTTCCATGAGATAAATTTGACCTTCAACTCCTCTCTCAGACCCACCGGCATCTCTTATTACAGGGAGAACCAGCTTCAGGCTTAGCTTGACTTGCCGTATCTAACTGGAAATCTGAGAAGAGCTTACTTAAGTTGCTTGGTATCCACTGTAGATATCCAGTTCCCCCTCTGCTTATGACAGATAATATTGGTTTTTCGTTCATCGGTAATAATAGAAGTTTCCCATTTCATTTAACCTCTCCGGGTACTTTGAATTATTCTCTATCTATATATCATGACGTGCTGTTCGGATTTTATTGCTGTGCGAGAGACAACTTAAGAGATGAAAGATTCATTTTGGACCACAGATACAGAGATTTCAGCACTTGGGTCTGTTGATTCTGGGAGGTGGAGTATCATGGTGAAGAATCCATGATAGAGCAGATCCAATGTAGAAAACAGGCTCAGAGGGAGCTGGAGAACAAGGTCTTTCTTTCCATAGCATCCTCCAATGGTATGCTTCCTCCAACTAGGCCACCCAACCTAGTTATCTACCATCTTCCAGTGATGTCATCGTATTATAAACCCATCAGGAGATTAATCTATTAATGAAGGCAGAGAGCATGGTCAAATCATTACAATGATCACATTTAGCAGCTGGAGAGTAGACCTTCAACACATGAGCCTTTGGGGTCATTTTATTTCTCAACAATTGTGTGTGTGTGTGTGTGTGTGTGTCTGTGTACATGCATATGGGTAAGTACACATTGCACATGTATATGCACATATACATGTGCAATGTGTATGTGTGCTTACCCACCTTGCATTGAGCCCAGAGCCTTGGCCCTGCTAAGCAAGCATTCTGTCAAGGAACTGCATTCGTACACTAAGACATGATTTTGCCATGTAGCCCAGGCTAGCCTTCTACTACCAATTCTCCTGTATCCACTTCCCATGTACTCTGACTGCAGGTGTGGGCCACAAACGAATTTTTAACATAAAATAATCCAACACTACTCTTCTACAGCAAAATAAGAATTGAAGGTCACTAAGCAACTTCTTACATAGTTTATAAATCCCCATGCAATCTTATCCCCACCCCAGTCTACAAATCAACTTAACTCCATGTGCTGGGGTGCCCAGCATACACTGCCCACCCCCCAGTGGATGGATTAGATGTTCTCCCTGCTGCCAAGCTGCCTCTCATGCTGGTATCCACCTAAGCCATTTCTCATCATCCTCTAAGATCCAGCACAAGAACAAAGATCCTCAACAAAGCCAGTCTGTCCCATAAGTTGACCAGTCCTACCCAGGCTGCCCATACTTGAAGGAGGGGCCTCACCACCGAGTTTACACAGCACCTTGGCTATATCTTTCCTCTAGCCCTTATCTCTTCTGTCACTTCTAAATTACATTTCTCCTGCTATTCTGTTAACTCTACAAGGACCAGAAATGTGTTCAGATCCCTGACACACTTGCCTGGCCTGTAATATTCAGTAAATGGTAGGTTGATGGGGTTTTTTTGTTTTATTTTGGGGTTGTTGTTGTTGTTGTTGTTGTTTTGTAAATAAGGAAGGCACATAGTCAGAGATGCCAAAGCACCAAAATGTAGCATTAGTATAATACATGATTTTAAAATAATACAATGTCCCTTAAGTGCTAAAAAGTGAGAACAGATCAAGTATCCACAAGTTGATGAATCGGTGTCTGCAGTGTAGCATAACCATGCAATAGCATGCTATTCTGCAACAAAAAGGAATTAAACTGATCCAGCATTAATGAACAGTATATAAGGCTCTACTTACACAGGGTGTAGAGAACAGACAAATGTATGGATCAGGAGCTAGATTCCTTCCTAAGATTAGGGTTGGGGTGGGAAAGTATTGGTTAATGATAGAGTGAGCTCCAGGTTTTATTTTGGGGTGAAGATTTTGGAATGGTAGGTTTTTATGCTGATCAAACAACTCTTTACCTGTGGAAATCCCAATGACTTTTACACCTTAAATAGATGTACTAGTCAGGTCTGAACGTGGCCTCTCAGTAAAACCTTTTCTATTAAAGAGTGAAGGCTCTAAGCAATATTGCTTGGTTTTGAATTCTCCATAACTTACTAGTTAGTGATCATGTATAAGGTAATTTTATTGTGACTCAGTTTACCTCTTGTAGAAAAGAGATGAGGCTAGTCCCAACATAAAGGAATATTAGGGAAACTGACTATGACTAGCTAGTGAAATAGTAGCACTCAAGAAATTTTAGCTGCCACTAATAGTAAAAGATTATGAGTGTATTCTGCACTGGGAAGATATGCCCCTATCTGAATATACTTGTAATATTGTGTCAGCGTTCTTCCAAAACTGGTGGCATGCTAAATATTCTGGCACACACATGCAGTCTCACCACTCAGGAGGCAAAGACTTGTGTTTAAATCCAACCTGACCTACAAAGCAAGGCCCTGTCTCAAAAAAGTAAAGGAACGAAAATGGTAATCTACCTTGTAGCTTATATAACATTCTTGGCTACAAACTATCGCATGCATACTGAATATACCACGTCATCAAGTGCATATGTACATACAATGTATACACAGCTAGCATGATGCCATGGATCCTCAGCACCAACTCATGGGCACATTATCTTAACTCTATCTCAACACAATTATCCAGAAGTAGTGTTAGCACCATTTTACAGAAATTAAGTCATTCAAGTTTCCCTGTTCAATGCATGTCAGAACCGAGACCATCTGATTCCCCAAGTCAGTTCCCTCTTCCGTATACTGGGCTGTCTCTGGACAAGCATGCCCACACACACACACACACACACATGCTCAACAAATACAGTGACTCCTCCCCCCTCCACCCCCAGAGAACTACCTGAGGCTATGACCAGCTCTATAATTCTTCCCTTATTAAAACACATTTCCCATATCCTGGGGGGGGGGGGCTGTCTTGTCGGAGAGCCTACAATAAGAAATATTCTTTTGAAATGGAAAACAGGCAGAGCCTTTGTCTGAAGGACGCTATTAAACAAACACAACTGAGAAAGGATAATCACGGGAGGTCTGTACCACAATGTGTGATCCTTGTTTTTCAACACGAGCATTATAACATTGTTTAAAAACTACTGGCTAAAGGAGAGCATAGAGCATCTGACTTCAATCATTTCAGCCAGTAGGGGAAAAAAAATTACTGTGCACATAGCACGTGCACACCACAGCAGGACCTGATTATGGGAAGCGTATTTTATGACAATGCAAAAGGCATCCATTTCTGAGTAGCCGAGTTCACCTGGAGCACCTGGGTGCAAACTTCACAACTTCCGATGAAAGTCTCTCATGAGTATCTCAGCACACAGCTGACCCGGCATATCCAAAATAATCCATAAATGGATACTATCATAGTTTAGCCCTTAATTCCCACTAAAGATCCCCTCTCAAAGAGATTATAATCTGGTTTGAGGGATGGAATATTTTAAACAGTGACTTTTTTTTAATGGTCTCTTGTCTTCCCAGTATTTATCATAAATCTGACCCATGTAAAGTTCTCAATAACTTTAATAACTTTAATAACTTTATGTGGTTAAGTGAACAAGTGGATGGGCGAGTGAGATCATTTTGAAGTCATGTAACATGTTTATGCTTTCCAACACTAGAAAGACATTTGTTGTTAATGTTCTGAGTGGGGAGGGAATAGACTTTCAATGAATTAGCATAGCAATCTGAATTTTCAGATAGAGTCTGGAAAATGAATGTTTTTTTTCATTAATCCCTCCTCTCCTTTCTGATTAATTAACATTAGTATGTTGTTAAGATTTAGTTTTAAAAAGAAATGGCCAGGGTTGATAAGATGGATCAGCAGGTAAAGGCACCTACCAACAGCCTGCCTGTCTGAATTCGATCCCAGGACCTTCCTGAGTAGAAAAGAACAAACTCATGCAAGTTGTCTTTTGACCTTCACATAAAGCTGTGGGATGTGTGTGTGTGTGTGTGTGTGTGTGTGTGTGTATGCACACATATGTGCACACTCATATGCACAAAATAGATGTAATTTTTTTAAAGGAAAAATGTGGAGTGATACCTCAAATCATAGTTAATTTCAAAATCCGATTATGATGCTTACCTGAGTAAATAATCTTATTGTTATCTATGAGATAAATGAATTATAAAGCAGTTGTCTGTATACCTTTAGACCCTAAGGTAATACACTCTATACTCATGTGCAACCACTAAAAGGTGAAAGTCGGTTTGCTGACATGCAGTACAGTATGCAGACCTTCCTTATTCAGAGGCAGCTTCATAAAACAACTCAGACAGGAGATAAAACTCTGAGTGCCCAGTGATACCACCCAAATCCCACACACTGAGATCTCTTCAGGAGTTCTAGGCTCACTTTCTTATTTGATCTCCTTTGCCCATCATCCTAATAAATTCAACCATTTGGCTTCCGTATCTCTATGTATACGGATATAGATGCATGTAGAATCGACACCGCAATAAAGATCAAATACAAATTTTTTTTAAAAATCTTTTACTTTTCTCTCATATCCAGCAACAACCCAACCAATAGCAGCAGAGAAAGAATTTCAAATAACCACCAAACATCACACAAAACTACCCAAGAATATGGAACAAAGAGCCCTGCAGATATCATTGGTCATTCTGAATGGTCCAGAGCAGGTAGTGATGTCTATATGATGATGACCATGAATGAGAAAGAGAATTTCAAATTCTTTTTTTTTTTCAGATAGTAAATACTAGCAAAAAATTTAAAAGTATATAAATGTGATTTTTGTTTGTTTGTTTGTTTGTTTGTTTCGAGACAGGGTTTCTCTGTATAACCCTGGCTGTTCTGGAACTCACTCTGTAGACCAGGCTGGCCTCTAACTCAGAAATTCGTCTGCCTCTGCCTCCCAAGTGCTGGGACTAAAGGTGTGCACCACCACGCTGAAAATATTTAGACATTTTGAAAGGTAAGCATCAATTTGGGTAGGAAATCTATACCTACAGATGGACATCTGTCTTAAGCCCAGTGAGTGAATTACATAATTATTTGCCTTGGCAGTTAAGGTTTATCAATGGACAGTCAGTTCATTTTGAAAAATCTTTTAAAATATTATCATTAATTAACAATAATACAAAGAAACATATTGATATACTCTAGAGTATGCCTTGCCTGTGTGCAACTTCTCAGAAAAAAAAAAAAAAAGGAAAACTTAATTTACTTAACTCTAAGTTATAGAGGTTTCTTTCCTCCCAGAGGAAAAAATATAATAAGAAATATAAACGACATGACAACTTATCTCCAGCATCAGTTCTCAACCTTTCTAACACTGGGACCTTTTTTCATGTTGTAATGACCCCAACCATAAAGTCATTTTCATTGCTACTTCATAACTGTAATTTTGCTACTGTTGTGAATCATAATGTAAATCTCTGATATGTAGAATGGCCTGTGTGAAGGGTGGTTAGCCAACCCTCTCCCCCAAGGGGTCGGGACCCACAGGTTGAGAACCATTGGTCTACCAGAACTGGGCTAATTTAAAAAAAAAAAAAAGATTTGTATAATGCTTTTTCTTGGAAAGTAAGGAAACGTTTATCTCAGCACAGAATTGCTTAAAATCTTGAACCTTGGTCAAAGGAGACTGAATTGCCTCTGGAGTATTCAGAGGCAGAAGGCACTCTTGGTGCCTCAAAGCAGAGATGGACAGTCTTAGGAGACAGTGTTGGGGATCCCCTTCAAATTTGTCTGCATCAGCATTCTGAGCTTTGACTACTCGACCTTGCAAGAACGGCTCAAGACGTTTCTTACAGCTAGTATCTCCATAAGAGTGCATCTAGAAAGATTGCTCGACCACAAAAGTGAAGGATGTATGAAGAACTGTTTCCTTTGAAGCCCGTGTGTCTAATTCAAAGCTAGTGTAACAATTTGTACAAAAAATGGCCCCAAAATTTCCAAAATGTTCACCATCAAGAAAGAGAACCACCTAAAATATATGCACAATCTCCACAATCTCCAAAATCAAAACATCCTTTTATTGAGAGAGAGAGAGAGAGAGAGAGAGAGAGAGAGAGAGAGAGAGGAAAAGCTGCTAAAGTATTTACTTAGTCCAAAGATGATGTCATCTCCCTACTTAATGTCCCAGAGGGGCTCTAAGACTCTCCAGGAGACCTTGGGCACTACACCATGACTTGGAAGACCATCTTGAGCTCTGACTCTTGAAGTTTTGGGGGCCTCACCATGGGTCGTGTTGCAACAAAAGCCTTTCCACTCAGCTACGCCAACCGATCTGCAGTTTCTGGAAGGCAGCCTGCTCTCGTATGCTTCAGTGCCCTTGGGCGTGCTGTTCTTCTCACAGAAGTGCCTTTCCCATTATGGCCCTCCCTTTATCCTAGCCAAGACATCTCCAGACTCGGCTCAAGGGCCGGTGCCTCTCAGAACACTTAATGTTAGGGAAGTGGTGATTAATTGTTTGATACAAGTGGAAAGGAGGTTGTTATCAAGTTTGATGGAAGAAGTGATTCATCCCCAACCAGCTGAGACCTGTGAGAGGTTTTACGAGATGTTTCACGGGGTGATGGACACTGCGGGAATAAGGACTTCTCAGCAGCATTATCTGATGTAGAAAATGAAGACCTTTATGCTGTATAGCTGCTGGACATTTTACTTCCTAAAATATTCAGACTCTGATGGCTGGTGTGGAGATTCTGACAAGATAGAACTCGCCATTGAGTTACAGGACGATATCCAGGGTTTCTGTAATTAGGAAGGCTGTACTCTTTAAATATTTTTTAATGTTATTGTTATTATGTATGTTTGTGCGTGATGTGGTAGGTACGTATGCCATGGCAGTCATACAAAGGTCAGGAGATGGTTTTATGGAATTGGTTCTCTCTGCCTTTACGTGGGTTCTGGGGATCGAATTCAGTTAGGATGATGAGATCGTTCTGGGTGAATTCTTTAACTTTTCCCCCAAGTTGTGTCCACTATGTAATTCAACCCTGACCTAAGAACAGTCCAGCTACATAGAGCAGTGGTTCTCAACCTGTGGGTCAGGACCCATGGGTAGGGGTGGCATTAAGACCATCAGAAAACACAGACGTTTACGTTACAATTAATAACGGTAGCAAAATTAAACTGTAAAGTAGCAATGAAAACAATTTTGTGGTTTGTGACCCCCAAACCATGAGGATTTATATTAAAGGGTCGTGACATTAAAAAAGCTGAGAACCCTGACAGAAGTGGATGCTCACAGTCATCTATTGGATGGAACACAGGACCCCCAATGAAGGGGCTAGAGAAAGTACCCAAGGAGCTGAAGGGGTCTGCAACCCTATATGAGGAACAACAATAGGAACTAACCAGTACCCCCTCCCCCCAGAACTTGTGTCTCTAGTTCCATAGGTAGTAGAGGATGGCCTAGTTGGCCATCAATGGGAGGAGAGGCCCTTGGTCTTGTGAAGATTATATGTCCTAGTACAGGGGAATGCCAGGGCCAGGAAGTGGGAGAGGGTGGGTTGGGAAGCAGGACGGGGGAAAAGGTATAGGGGACTTTGGAGAGGAAACTAGGAAAGGGGATAGCATTTGAAATGTAAATGAAGAAAATATCTAATAAAAAAATAACATTTAAAAAAAAGAAAGAAAGAAAAGCTGAGAACCACCGCCATAGAAGTACACTGCATGCTTTTAAATAGTTTCCCAAAGTAATGGTACTTCACTGAAGAAATTATGGTCAAGAGTAGTAGCACTGGCATTGACCATGAAAACATCAATAGAACGATGGCTTCTTCTTGGCCTCAGGCAGAAAGAGCCTGAGTTAAGTACCTAGAGCAGGTGGATCGCTAACAACATCTTGATTCACCATCACAAGTCAGGACAGGAGAGAGGGCACAGAACCAGCGGCAGTATAGTCAAAGGGACTAGTTAGTTGTTGACATGTAGATGAGACCTCCCAGCCAAGGCTTGAGTTTGCAGAGTGATTTGGGAAAGGAAATTCTGTTGGAAATTGAAGTCCCTAAGTATAAATAGGAACAAAATTGTGGAATAAATGCACTGCGGCTATTTTTAATCAAGCTGGCGTGGATTGAGAAAAGAAAACATTATTCCTAAAACAAGAAGATATTTGAATGACTGGGCTTGTGGTTCCAGCTTAAGAAATATATCATGGAAAAAGAAAATAGCAGATGTGTCTCAACTGGCAGGGGGAAGAAAAAAAAAAAAAACTAAGAGCATAACCCAACAAAAACAAAGAGAATGGGGGAAAGAAATTAGAAGGGACAGGATGTGTTAACAAATTTGTAAAGTGTCTCAGCAGAGAAAATGGCCTGGAGTGAGTCAACAAATAGCCCAATGCCTGCTGAGAAACCCTGGGAAAGGTTCTTTCTAGGGCCAGGGTACCACTGAAATCAGGAAGACTGTCGGAAATGAGCAGATGGAGTTATCCTTTAGTTCACACAGCCAGACAACCATCTCTTCACTAGCCACATACCCCACACAAGCAGTAACCCTGGGAGGAGACTGGGAATTTAGACACTGGGAAGAGTGACCCCTACAGACATGGGCAAAGGGGCAAAAAATGGATGGCTGCCTCCTGTCAGTGAGAATCAAAGGAAGAAGGGTGATGCTGAGGCTTTGATTTTTGGCTTTGATTTTTTATTATAAGGCTTATAATTAGTTTGAATGATGTATTTATCAGTTTATATATATACAATCACATGTACTATAATATATATCATATTTTAATGTATAATGATTGATATATATGTGTGTATATATATGCATGTATGTGTATGTATATGTGTGTGTGTATATATATATATTTGTGCCACTTTGAGCTAAAGTAAAATTTTAATTTATAAAATAAAAAGTTGGTGAGATAGCTTAGTGGGAAAAGGAACTTGAAATATAGGTTTGATGACCTGGGTTCAATACCATGACCCCAGAAGATGGTAGGAGAGAAAGGACTCCCAAGACAGTTATCTCTGACCTCTACCAGCCTACTGGGGTACCAGTGCACATATGTGCAAACACATCCCTCACACACACACACTTAATTTTTAAAACAAGAAATAACGAAAGTTTCATATTATTAGATCCCACATTTAGAAATTGAGAGTGATATATTAATAGATAACAATCTTATCATCCTTGATAAATACTCCACTAACTGCCCTGGGACTGCCACAGACAGCCACAGAGCTGTGTGCACCCCAACTCTAAGGCAGCTGGAGTTGACAAGCACACAGAGCTGTGTGCACCCCAACTCTAAGGCAGCTGGAGTTGACAAGCACACAGGCGTGAATGGTGCATTTTCATCTGTTATAAGCTTTGTGAATCTGACTTCTCATGGTGCGGTCCACTCCTTGTCATCTTGGATGTTTCAGCTTAAGACTGAGTATGCATTATGGACGTTGGTCCTTCAGTTAAATTTGCTCTAAAGAGATGGGTGCTCCCTTCTTCCCCCACTCCCATCTTCTCTTAGCTAACCATTAATTACCCAGTTGAAGTAGCTCACATTGACATTTTAAGTTCTGATTATATAGCTAGCCAGGCTTTCGGAAGAAAGTTTAAGTATTGTAATTTTCATTGTCTTAAGCCTGGCAATTCATTGAACTGATAATAATCAGCCTTTGGATTTTTGTTGTTGTTGTAGTTGTTGTTGTTAGATGTGCCAGCGTTTTCCCAGTTTGGAGGACAACTGTCGGCATAAAAGTGAACATTTCGTAGCAGATGTGAAAAGGGAGGCGAGCGTCTTTGGACAGCAATGCTTTTAGCAAGCAAGCCAAGCCATTGGTAGATGGCATGAAATCTCACATGCCTCTCTAACGAACCACTCATTTGATCCTTTCACTGTGTATGTGAGTTTTAGAAATCTCTCTTCTCTAGCTGTTGAATCTGCTCCCTCTACTGGAATCTAAGTTAAACAAAATAGAAAGGTAGCTTTCCGAAGTCAAATAAGGAGACTTGATCAGATTGAAATGAGGAGGAGAGATAGGCTTGGAAGTTATTCCCACAGCACTCCTGAAAAGAGCCATGGTGGCAAGAGAAAGCTTTACCTCAAAGGGGGTGCCCTTTGAATTAACAACAGTATCCAGGGGTTAGTTCAACTCAAAGGACAGAAAGGTTTGACTTGAGTGTTTGGGCAGTTGAATATAACTCAAGGCTTATCTTGGAGCAGTTAGTTCTCTTGTTCCCTGTTTGGGGAAAACACTTACCTTCCTTTACAGGCTGACATATTACTCAACAGCAGAACTAAGGCTGGACTCCACATCTTGTTGGTTTAAAATACTGCCATGTTTTTATATCTTCTGTATTCACTGGGAAAGTCACACAAAGATTAGTCAGCAAACTTTATTATGCCCCTTTGTATCAGCTATTCATTATTATCTTTTTTGGTTAAACAGGTCAGCGTGTACAGCAAACACAAAACCTGTCTTTTAGCCAATACATGAGTGGAGTGCAGGGCAGCGTCAGTATTCTCAAACGTGTCCACTGCATTATCCATCAAAACTCAAAACCAGGGTGATTCAAAATATGCTTTCCTAGAAATAAGAAAGGGAAAGAATAAGAAAGGAGACCACAGCATCCATCTGACCATCTATCTATCACTCAAGAGTGCTTACTGAGCATCAGCTAGAAGCCACGCTAAGAAGGTGGTGGTTTGATACCACCATCACACTCCCCTGGTGTTTAAGAAAGAAATACAGGAAGTAAAGGACAGTGTGTCCGCAAACTATTATACATGAAAAGAATCAGGGAGAAGGTGCGAAGAGAACCAGAGGCAGGCAACAGAACCTAGAACAATGAAAGACAAAGAAAACCCATTTTAGACTGGAAAGCAAAGGACTTATCTTGGATAATGAAATTTATGAAAGGAGATGTCTTGCTCACTGCTCTATGACTATGAAGAGACACCATGACCAAGGCAACTCCTGTAAAAAGAAAGCAATTAGTTGGGGCTGGCTTACAGTTTCAGAAAGTTAGTCCATTGTCATCATAGCAAGCACCATAGCTGAGATCTACAATCTGATCCAAAGGCAGAGAAAGAGAGAGATTATAGGCTTGGCAGGAACTTTTGAAACCTCAAGTCACACACACACACACACACACACACACACACACACACACACACACACACCGCCCCCAGGGATACATTTCCTCCAACAAGGCCACACCCCCTAATCCTTTCAAATAGTTCCAGTGGTGACCAAGCTTCCAAATCTACAAGCCTGTAGGGCCTATTCTTACTCAAACCACCAAGAAGAGGACTGACAACTGCCAGGGAGGGTACGATTAGGTGAGCACTAGGAATGGAGGGGAATGTTAGCAAGAGCCCCGAGCAAGGAAAGGACTTGAAACTTAGGAGCTGTGTGGTGCTGGGCATTGTCTTAGTCAGAGTTTCTATTCTTGCACAAACATCATGACCAAGAAGCAAGTTGGGGAGGACAGGGTTTATTCAGCTTACACTTCCACATTGCTGTTCATCACCAAAGGAAGTCAGGACTGGAACTCAAGCAGGTCAGGAAGCAGGAGCTGATGCAGAGGCCATGGAGGGATATTTCTTACTGGCTTACTTCCCCTGGTTTGCTTATCTTGATTTCTTATAGAACCCAAGACTACCAGCCCAGGGATGGCATCACCCACAGTGGGCCCTCCCACCCTTGATCACTAATTGAGAAAATCCTTACAGCTGGATCTCATGGAGGCATTTCCTCAGGGGAGGCTCCTTTCTCTGTGATGACTCTAGCTTGTGTCAAGTTGACACACAGCACACAGTCCAGGGATCACCTGTACTGGCTGGTTTTGTGTGTCAACTTAACACAAGCTGGAGTTATCACAAGGAGCCTCCCTTGAGGAAATGCCTCCATGAGATCCAGCTGTAAGGATTTTCTCAGTTAGTGATCAAGGCTGGGAGGGCCCATTGTGGGTGGTGCCATCCCTGAGCTGGTAGTCTTGGCTTCTACAAGAAGTCGAACTGAGCGAGCCAGGGGAAGCAAGCCAGTAAGCAGCACCCTCCACGGCCTCTGCATCAGCTCCTGCTTCCTGACTTGCCTGAGTTCCAGTCCTGACTTCCTTTGACGATGAACAGCAATGTGGCAGTGTAAGCTGAATAAACCGTTTCCTCCCCAACTTGCTTTTTAGTCATGATGTTTTGTGCAGGAGTAAAACCCTGACTAAGACAGACACCCTGGTCTCATTCTCAAATATGTTCTCCATTTGCCTCTCATCATAAAATAGATAGATTTCAGCACCCAGGCCCCAATGGAAACCCTAGGAGGTAGTAGGGTGATGTGGATCAAATCTACTTTTTAAAAACCTCTTTTATTCGTGTGCGTGTGTAAAGTTACACAAACAATCCCAGAATACATCCCTATTGATTTTAAGATTGGATCCCTCTCCCCTTAGAAGCTCTACTCACATCATATGCACCTGTATACACGCCAGCTGCCACTCTGCTGATACAAGAACCACATTATATTTATAACAGGGATCAGGAATTCATAATTATTCTACGTCTGTTCCCTCTTCTGCTTAGCAATCCCTACCATTGGGGCACATTCAGTCAGCATGAAAACCACATATCCCAAGATCCTATCCCAACAAATGTGCTAGGTGATTAAGTTTTGGACAAGAGACTAGAGTTAGGGGGTCCTATGTAACTTCATGTTCTCTAAGTATAGAACATCTTGCCTTGCACTTCTTGCTTGTTGAGTAGAAAACGTCAACAAATGATGTAATCTCGCAGATAATAGCGAAGCAACACAGAAACCTGAAGCTCCCCAGAGGTCCTCATTCACAGCAAAGCAGACTGACTAGGCCACTCAACAGAACACTTTTGTAAATATGGGACTAACACGTGAAAGAAAAACAAACTGTCGTCTTTAAGCTACTATATCTTGGGGTATTTTGGGTACAAAAACTTAATCTGACGAACACTCTTTCTAAATTTTTGTGCTATAATTCTTTTCAGAGTTGTGGGTCGAATCTAGGTGAGAGCACTTGCTAGTCAGGGGGTCCACTTTTTATAATAAGGATAAATTAAGAGTCTTCACAGGTGTTTCATCCCATTGGCCTAGAAGGACCCCATCATCATAGCTTGTGGCCTGTGAGATATTTCAGCACCTTGGTTATTATTCAGGATAGAAAAAGCAATGAGAATTTCTGTCTGAATGAAAGAAAATAGGTTTTTCAATGGTGTTCCTAGGGATGTCTTTTCTGTTCAAATACTATAGTTGTTAGGTATAACCTCGAGCCTAGAATTACCTAACAGAGACTCAATGGTACAGCCTCAGAGTCACTCCCGGGATTATGTATACATCATATCTTTATAGCCTTATCGATATCTTTATGGCCTTCTGCGCTGCTTCTTATTTTATATTTTCATTATCTAATTGTAAAGTGATGAGATTATCTTCTGAGAGGATTTATGGTGCAAAGGAGATATAGTGAGGAGCCTCTATATCCACTCTTTTGCAGAAGAAGAAACAATTTGGAAACTTGCTTTTTTTTTTTTTTTAACTTGCAAAAGGCAAAATTAATAGCTCACCATGTGTGATTCGTTTCTGCTAGTTCAGTAATTCTTAACCAATGATGACTCCGCCCCTGGGGACACTTTCTTGGCAGTGTCCCCTGTCGTTCTTCCAGGGCACTATAACAAAGCGCCCTAGGCTGGGTGATTTATGAAACAAGTTGACTGCATCAGACTTCTGGAAGCTGGTTGTTCCAGATCCAGAGTCCATATAGCCGCTTCCTTCTGAAGACCTGTGCTTCCATTGTTAACACAACCCTCTTCTGCAGCGTCTATGCCAAGTTTTCCCACCTATGACAAATGAAATGTATAATGAGGCTAGAGCCCAGTAACTTCATTTTAACCAAATTCTGCTTTTAAGATCCTGACTCCAATTACAGTCATGTTCTGAGTTACTCAGAGCTAGAATTTCAATATGCAAATGTTAAGTGGCACACTACCCCCACAAACAATGAGAAAAAAAATATGCTGGTTTTTCACAACTGTAAAGGGAGCCACTGATATCTAGAGCCAATAATATTGTTAAGTACTTTACAATGCAAAAGACACCCAGCTCACAACAAAGAAACTCACAGATTAAAATCTCAGTAATATCAAAAGTAGCATAAAGGTTGAAAATCCTTTCCTAGTTCCAAAATCATTTACTTGATCATTTTTCTAAGCAGAAGGAAAACACATATTATACCTAAACTGAGCAATAGAATATGAATCTTTGTCAGGACTCAACCATTTTCAAGTACCATACAGACAAGCTATTTTCAACAATAAGTTTCAGAGATGACTCTTAGGAATATAACACCAACCATGTCCTGGCATTACTTCACCCCTAAAGTCCAGTTGGCTATAATTCATAAACATAATACAAGTACTTTATATGCCTTAAATGTCTGGGCAAATAAATCATAAGAAAAAGAAGCATAGCTTGTAGTATTAATTCATAGATTCTCCAGGGGATAAAATATTTTTTTTTGTTTTGTTTTGTTTTTTTTTCCATTTTTTATTAGGTATTTAACTCATTTACATTTCCAATGCTATACCAAAAGTCCCCCATATCCACCCACCCCCCACTCCCCTGCCCACCCACTCCCCCTTTTTGGCCCTGGTGTTCCCCTGTACTGGGGCATATAAAGTTTGCAAGTCCAATGGGCCTCTCTTTCCAGTGATGGCTGACTAGGCCATCTTTTGATATATATGCAGCTAGAGTCAAGAGCTCCGGGGTACTGGTTAGTTCATAATGTTGTTCCACCTATAGGGTTGCAGATCCCTTTAGCTCCTTGGCTACTTTCTCTAGCTCCTCCATTGGGAGCCCTATGATCCATCCATTAGCTGACTGTGAGCATCCACTTCTGTGTTTGCTAGGCCCCGGCATAGTCTCACAAGAGATAGCTACATCTGGGTCCTTTCAATAAAATCTTGCTAGTGTATGCAATGGTGTCAGCATTTGGATGCTGATTATGGGGTGGATCCCTGGATATGGCAGTCTCTACATGGTCCATCCTTTCATCTCAGCTCCAAACTTTGTCTCTGTAACTCCTTCCATGGGTGTTTTGTTCCCAAATCTAAGGAGGGGCATAGTGTCCACACTTCAGTCTTCATTCTTCTTGAGTTTCATGTGTTTAGCAAATTATATCTTATATCTTGGGTATCCTAGGTTTGGGGCTAATATCCACTTATCAGTGAATACATATTGTGTGAGTTTCTTTGTGAATGTGTTACCTCACTCAGGATGATGCCCTCCAGGTCCATCCATTTGGCTAGGAATTTCATAAATTCATTCTTTTTAATAGCTGAGTAGTACTCCATTGTGTAGATGTACCACATTTTCTGTATCCATTCCTCTGTTGAGGGGCATCTAGGTTCTTTCCAGCTTCTGGCTATTATAAATAAGGCTGCTATGAACATAGTGGAGCATGTGTCCTTCTTACCTGTTGGGGCATCTTCTGGATATATGCCCAGGAGAGGTATTGCTGGATCCTCCGGTAGTACTATGTCCAGTTTTCTGAGGAACCGCCAGACTGATTTCCAGAGTGGTTGTACAAGCCTGCACTCCCACCAACAATGGAGGAGTGTTCCTCTTTCTCCACATCCACGCCAGCATCTGCTGTCACCTGAATTTTTGATCTTAGCCATTCTGACTGGTGTGAGGTGGAATCTCAGGGTTGTTTTGATTTGCATTTCCCTGATGATTAAGGATGTTGAACATTTTTTCAAGTGCTTCTCTGCCATTCGGTATTCCTCTGGTGAGAATTCTTTGTTCAGTTCTGAGCCCCATTTTTTAATGGGGTTATTTGATTTTCTGAAGTCCACCTTCTTGAGTTCTTTATATATGTTGGATATTAGTCCCCTATCTGATTTAGGATAGGTAAAGATCCTTTCCCAATCTGTTGGTGGTCTTTTTGTCTTATTGACGGTGTCTTTTGCCTTGCAGAAACTTTGGAGTTTCATTAGGTCCCATTTGTCAATTCTCGATCTTACAGCACAAGCCATTGCTGTTCTGTTCAGGAATTTTTCCCCTGTACCCATATCTTCAAGGCTTTTCCCCACTTTCTCCTCTATAAGTTTCAGTGTCTCTGGTTTTAGGTGAAGTTCCTTGATCCACTTAGATTTGACCTTAGTACAAGGAGATAAGTATGGATCGATTCGCATTCTTCTACATGATAACAACCAGTTGTGCCAGCACCAATTGTTGAAAATGCTGTCTTTCTTCCACTGGATGGTTTTAGCTCCCTTGTCGAAGATCAAGTGACCATAGGTGTGTGGGTTCATTTCTGGGTCTTCAATTCTATTCCATTGGTCTACTTGTCTGTCTCTATACCAGTACCATGCAGTTTTTATCACAATTGCTCTGTAGTAAAGCTTTAGGTCTGGCATGGTGATTCCACCAGAGGTACTTTTATCCTTGAGAAGACTTTTTGCTATCCTAGGTTTTTTGTTATTCCAGACAAATTTGCAAATTGCTCCTTCCAATTCGTTGAAGAATTGAGTTGGAATTTTGATGGGGATTGCATTGAATCTGTAGATTGCTTTTGGCAAGATAGCCATTTTTACAATGTTGATCCTGCCAATCCATGAGCATGGGAGATCTTTCCATCTTCTGAGATCTTCCTTAATTTCTTTCTTCAGAGATTTGAAGTTTTTATCATACAGATCTTTCACTTCCTTAGTTAGAGTCACGCCAAGATATTTTATATTATTTGTGACTATTGAGAAGGGTGTTGTTTCCCTAATTTCTTTCTCAGCCTGTTTATTCTTTGTATAGAGAAAGGCCATTGACTTGTTTGAGTTTATTTTATATCCAGCTACTTCACCGAAGCTGTTTATCAGGTTTAGGAGTTCTCTGGTAGAATTTTTAGGGTCACTTATATATACTATCATATCATCTGCAAAAAGTGATATTTTGACTTCCTCTTTTCCAATTTGTATCCCCTTGATCTCCTTTTGTTGTCGAATTGCTCTGGCTAATACTTCAAGTACTATGTTGAAAAGGTAGGGAGAAAGTGGGCAGCCTTGTCTAGTCCCTGATTTTAGTGGGATTGCTTCCAGCTTCTCTCCATTTACTTTGATGTTGGCTACTGGTTTGCTGTAGATTGCTTTTATCATGGTTAGGTATGGGTCTTGAATTCCTGATCTTTCCAAAACTTTTATCATGAATGGGTGTTGGATCTTGTCAAATGCTTTTTCTGCATCTAACGAGATGATCATGTGGTTTTTGTCTTTGAGTTTGTTTATATAATGGATTACATTGATGGATTTTCGTATATTAAACCATCCCTGCATCCCTGGAATAAAACCTACTTGGTCAGGATGGATGATTGCTTTAATGTGTTCTTGGATTCGGTTAGCGAGAATTTTATTGAGGATTTTTGCATCGATATTCATAAAAGAAATTGGTCTGAAGATCTCTATCTTTGTTGGATCTTTCTGTGGTTTAGGTATCAGAGTAATAGTGGCTTCATAAAATGAGTTGGGTAGAGTACCTTCTACTTCTATTTTGTGAAATAGTTTGTGCAGAATTGGAATTAGATCTTCTTTGAAGGTCTGATAGAACTCTGCACTAAACCCATCTGGTCCTGGGCTTTTTTTGGTTGGGAGACTATTAATAACTGCTTCTATTTCTTTAGGGGATATGGGACTGTTTAGATGGTCAACTTGATCCTGATTCAACTTTGGTACCTGGTATCTGTCCAGAAATTTGTCCATTTCGTCCAGGTTTTCCAGTTTTGTTGAGTATAGCCTTTTGTAGAAGGATCTGATGGTGTTTTGGATTTCTTCAGGATCTGTTGTTATGTCTCCCTTTTCATTTCTGATTTTGTTAATTAGGATTTTGTCCCTGTGCCCTTTAGTGAGTCTAGCTAAGGGTTTATCTATCTTGTTGATTTTCTCAAAGAACCAACTCCTCGTTTGGTTAATTCTTTGAATAGTTCTTCTTGTTTCCACTTGGTTGATTTCACCCCTGAGTTTGATTATTTCCTGCCGTCTACTCCTCTTGGGTGAATTTGCTTCCTTTTTTTCTAGGGCTTTTAGATGTGTTGTCAAGCTGCTAGTATGTGCTGTCTCCCGTTTCTTCTTGGAGGCACTCAGAGCTATGAGTTTCCCTCTTAGAAATGCTTTCATTGTGTCCCATAGGTTTGGGTACGTTGTGGCTTCATTTTCATTAAACTCTAAAAAGTCTTTAATTTCTTTCTTTATTCCTTCCTTGACCAAGGTATCATTGAGAAGAGTGTTATTCAGTTTCCACGTGAATGTTGGCTTTCCATTATTTATGTTGTTATTGAAGATCAGTCTTAGGCCATGGTGGTCTGATAGGATACATGGGACAATTTCAATATTTTTGTATCTATTGAGGCCTGTTTTGTGACCAATTATATGGTCAATTTTGGAGAAGATCCCGTGAGGTGCTGAGAAGAAGGTATATCCTTTTGTTTTAGGATAAAATGTTCTGTAGATATCTGTCAGGTCCATTTGTTTCATAACTTCTGTTAGTTTCACTGTGTCCCTGTTTAGTTTCTGTTTCCATGATCTGTCCTTTGAAGAAAGTGGTGTGTTGAAGTCTCCCACTATTATTGTGTGAGGTGCAATGTATGCTTTGAGCTTTACTAAAGTGTCTCTGATGAATGTGGCTGCCCTTGCATTTGGTGCGTAGATATTCAGAATTGAGAGTTCCTCTTGGAGGATTTTACCTTTGATGAGTATGAAGTGTCCCTCCTTGTCTTTTTTGATAACTTTGGGTTGGAAGTCGATTTTATCTGATATTAAAATGGCTACTCCAGCTTGTTTCTTCAGTCCATTTGCTTGGAAAATTGTTTTCCAGCCTTTCACTCTGAGGTAGTGTCTGTCTTTTTCCCTGAGATGGGTTTCCTGTAAGCAGCAGAATGTTGGGTCCTGTTTGTGTAGCCAGTCTGTTAGTCTATGTCTTTTTATTGGGGAATTGAGTCCATTGATATTAAGAGATATTAAGGAAAAGTAATTGTTGCTCCCTTTTATTTTTGTTGTTAGAGTTGGCATTCTGTTCTTGTGGCTGTCTTCTTTTTGGTTTGTTGAATGGTTACTTTCTTGGTTGTTCTAGGGCGTGATTTCCGTCCTTGTATTGCTTCTTTTCTGTTATTATCCTTTGAAGGGCTGGATTCGTGGAAAGATATTGTGTGAATTTGGTTTTGTCGTGGAATACTTTGGTTTCTCCATCTATGGTAATTGAGAGTTTGGCCGGGTATAGTAGCCTGGGCTGGCATTTGTGTTCTCTTAGTGTCTGTATAACATCTGTCCAGGCTCTTCTGGCTTTCATAGTCTCTGGTGAAAAGTCTGGTGTAATTCTGATAGGCCTTCCTTTATATGTTACTTGACCTTTCTCCCTTACTGCTTTTAATATTCTATCTTTATTTAGTGCATTTGTTGTTCTGATTATTATGTGTCGGGAGGAATTTCTTTTCTGGTCCAGTCTATTTGGAGTTCTGTAGGCTTCTTGTATGATCATGGGCATCTCTTTTTTTATGTTTGGGAAGTTTTCTTCTATTATTTTGTTGAAGATATTAGCTGGACCTTTAAGTTGAAAATCTTCATTCTCATCAATTCCTATTATCCGTAGGTTTGGTCTTCTCATTGTGTCCTGGATTACCTGGATGTTTTGAGTTAGGATCCTTTTGCATTTTGTATTTTCTTTGACTGTTGTGTCGATGCTCTCTATGGAATCTTCTGCACCTGAGATTCTCTCTTCCATTTCTTGTATTCTGTTGCTGATGCTCGCATCTATGGTTCCAGATCTCTTTCCTAGGGTTTCTATCTCCAGCGTTGCCTCGCTTTGGGTTTTCTTTATTGTGTCTACTTCCCCTTTTAGTTCTAGTATGATTTTGTTCATTTCCATTACCTGTTTGGATGTGTTTTCCTGTTTTTCTTTAATGATTTCTACCTGTTTGGCTGTGTTTTCCTGCTTTTCTTTAAGGGCCTGTAACTCTTTAGCAGTGCTCTCCTGTAATTCTTTAAGTGACTTATGAAAGTCCTTCTTGATGTCCTCTATCATCATCATGAAAAATGTTTTTAAATCTGGGTCTAGATTTTCGGTTGTGTTGGGGTGCCCAGGACTAGGTGGGGTGGGAGTGCTGCGTTCTGATGATGGTGAGTGGTCTTGATTTCTGTTAGTAGGATTCTTACATTTGCCTTTCGCCATCTGGTAATCTCTGAAGCTAGCTGTTTTAGTTGTCACTGTTAAGAGCTTGTTCTTCAGGTGACTCTGTTAGCCTCTATGAGCAGACCTGGAGGGTAGCACTCTCCTTAGTTTCAGTGGGCAGAGTATTCTCTGCAGGCAAGCTCTCTTCTTGCAAGGCAGGTACCCAGATATCTGGTGTTCGAACCAGACTCCTGGCAGAAGTTGTGTTCCACTCACTAGAGGTCTTAGGATCACGTGTGGAATCCTGTGTGGGCCCTTGCGGGTGTCAGGCGACTCAGCTGGCAAGGTAGTCCGGGGCTCGAGTGGAGTGGAAGGGGTTTGTGCCCCAGATCAAGCCCGGGTAGCCTGCTTCCCTATGTACCGCAGTCTCAGGTTCTGCGCGATTGGATTGGGGCAGGCGCTGTGTTCCACTCACCAGAGGTCTTAGGGTCCCGTGGGGAGTCCCGTGTGGGCCCTTGCGGGTGTTGGGCAAGACTCTGCTGGCAAGGTAGCCCGGGGCTCGAGTCTCGAGTCGAGCGGAAGGGACTTGTGCCCCAGATCAGGCCCGGGTAGCCTGCTTCCCTATGTACCGCAGTCTCAGGTTCCACGCGATTGGATTGGGGCAGGCGCTGTGTTCCACTCACCAGAGGTCTTAGGGTCCCGTGGGGAGTCCCGTGTGGGCCCTTGCGGGTGTTGGGCAAGACTCTGCTGGCAAGGTAGCCCGGGGCTCGAGTCTCGAGTCGAGCGGAAGGGACTTGTCCAGGGGATAAAATATTAAACTAAGCTCCACTAGACCAGAAAGAGAAAAAGAATGACAGCCGAGGTGTGGTGTGAACATTAGTGTATGCCTTTCATCCCAGACAAGCAGGTAGCTCAGGATTCCAATTCCAGTTCCAGAATCTGGAGTTGACGTGGGCCAGAGGATGCAAATTATGTTCAAGAAGACCCCAGGCCATCAATGAGGGTACACACCTGTAATTGAAGCATCCAGGAGGCAGAGGTTGGAGAACTGTTCCTTAGAGACCGACCAAGATTATACAATGAGTTTGAAGCTGGCCTGGCTGTATAGGGAGACCCTGTCTCAATAAAATAAAAAAAGAAATGATGGGAGGAGACAAAGAATGAGGTTCCAAGGGTAGGTAAGTGGAAGCAGAGTAGATGGTCCAGAGTAGGGACTAGAGTAAGTGTGCTGGCAAAGAAGTCAGGTCACCCAGAGATACCACAAGTCCTAAACAGAATCAGAAAATTAGAGACACCTTTCCTGCGGCAGCTACATTCACCTGCAGCGCTTCTTAGAGTGAAACCCATCTGGCATCTATGAGGCTCTAAATCTTAATTGTGGCAAGGAGAAATGGAAACTGTATCATGACTTCCAGCACCTGGGATCCAGCAAAGGGCCAGTCAACCTAGAAAAACTACTTAAATTATACATGTCTCTGTTTCTTCACCTGTGAAAAGGATCCTTGTTCAGAAATTAATTATGTGTATACGTGTGTGCATATGTGTGGGTGAAGTGCTTGAATATTATTAAAGGTTGGATATTATTATCTGGAAACATGTCAAAGATATAGTCAGTAGAGCTGCTGACCACTTAAATAAGAACAGAGGTAATATAAAAGAAATAGGCCTGAGGCTTCTACATTGTTTCATTGAGAGAATAAGGATTCATTAGTGTTGCTAAGAAAACACAAAGAGAAAACTGGTTTGAAGGAAAAAAGGAAATACTGAGTTCTATTTAAAATTGTTGAGTTTTGGTAACTGGTTTGTTAACCACGTAGAAAAGTTCAAACAAGCTATTGAAAGAAAGAAATGTATCTCAGGCAAAATGCCAAAGCCAGCGATTGCTCCCAATGTTAATTCCTTGTAGTTAGATGTAGTGGCTTGAATAAAAAATGGACTCCCTAGGCTCATATATTTGAATGCTTAGTCACCAGGGAGTGGAACTATTTGAAAAGATTAGAAGGATTGGCATGTGTGACATTGTTGGAGTAGGTGCACCCTTGCTGGGAAAAGTGTGTCACTGGGGGTAGGCTTTGAGGTCTCAGAATCCTGAGGACCAGAATTGGCTCTCAGCTGTCATGTTCCCTCCCTCAATGATAATGGACTAAGCCTCTGAAATTGTAAGCAACAGCCCCCCCCCCCATTAAATGATTTCATTGATGAGAGTTGCCTTGTTCTTGGTGTCTCATCTCAGAAATAGAAAAGTGACAGACACTAGATGATATTGCCTATGAAACAGGTTCATAGATGAAAAGGAGAAAAAGCAGAGGTGATAGAGTGTCTATATCCTAGACCAGCACTTCTCAAATGTGGGTCAGGAACCCTTTAGGGGTCAAATGACCCTTTCACAGGGGTCTCCTAAAGCCATCAGAAAGCACAGACATTTATATTATGATTCTTTTTTTTTTTTTTCTTTTTTGGTTTTTTGGAGGCAGGGTTTCTCTGTGTAACCCTGGCTGTCCTGGAACTCACTCTATAGACCAGGCTGGCCTTGAACTCAGAAATCCGCCTGCCTCTGCCTCTGCCTCTGCCTCTGCCTCTGCCTCTGCCTCTGCCTCTGCCTCTGCCTCTGCCTCTGCCTCTGCCTCTGCCTCTGCCTCTGCCTCTGCCTCTGCCTCTGCCTCCAAAATTCTGAGATTAAAGGCGTGTACCACCACTGCCTGGCTATATTATGATTCGTAGCAGTAGCAATATTGCAGTTATGAAGTAGCAACAAAAAATAAATTTATGGTTGTGGGTCACTAAAACATGAGGAACTGCATTAAAGTGTCGCAGACATTAGGAAGGTTGAGAACCACTGTCCTAGACACTTAGATTTTTGTGATGTGCTTGATGGCACAGTTCTTACAGAATTTATCAACACTACACTCACTCCAGGGAATACACAATCACTCTTGAGATGTTTTGAGGTATCCACAGTTACTACATCAAACAGTCAACATGTAAGTGGAGAATCTCACCACATGGCCTACAATGTCCTCAAACTCATGATCTTCCTGCCTCAACCTCCTGAGTGCTAGAGTGACAGACATTCACTGCCATCACTTTATGTTTAATATTGTTCTTGCTGTCTTATTGTTTCAAACTTGCTTTTCTGTGTCATGGTCAATCTTGAAGAATGTGACTACCATTAGTAATTTGCTGGCATAGATTTGAAAAAAAAAAAAAACACACACATCACAATTGCCCGAGTAAACACTACTCTTCCTAACTAAAGCCTTCCTCTCAGGAAAGAATAGAAACATTTGTGCCTAACACTGTTTCTATACATGGTAGGCTTCTGGATATGTATTGAAAAGGGGATTGTTTTCCTGGTGGTGTTGTTTTGTTGGTTGGTTGGTTGGCTGCTTGCTTGCTTGCTTGCTTGCTTGCTTGCTTGCTTGCTTGCTTGCTTGCTTGCTTGGCTGGCTGGCTGGCTGGCTGGCTGGCTGGCTGGCTGGCTGGTTGGTTGGTTGGTTGGTTGGTTGGTTGGTTGGTTGGTAACATGCTTGCTTGCTTACTTGCTTGCTTGATTGCTTGCTTGCTTGCTTGCTTGGTTAGTTGGTTGCTTGCTTGCTTGGTTAGTTAATTGGTTCATTAGTTGGTTGGTTGGTTGGTTGGTTGGTTGGGTTTGGCTTGGTATTTTCTGCTCATTTACTTCCTTATTTTGTAAGTCCAATCTGAACAAATGAGATTTCTAGAAATGTCATCTCCCCACATGTAACTCTTGGTAACTAACTGATCTCTTACTAGACATAGTAAAACAGACTAATACCTAGTCACATTAACTACCTCTAATTTTTTTCAAGTGCACTTTGGGTTAATGCTTAGTCCTTTTGAGGTTCCCATTAAAAATGATATTAAAATAGCCACTTAGTGAGATACCAACCAGCTGATACTAAATCTTTTTAATTATCTTATAATTTTAAGAATGCCTCAAGAGAATTATAAATATTAATGAACTCTTACTGTTTTATCTTTTCTGTACCAGTACAGGCAAGAGACACAGTTTCAAAACTCTCCAAGCAATTCCCCCATAGGGGTGCGAGGGATGGTTTACTGGTCCCCCATAGGGGCTGGAGGGATGACTTACTGGTCCCCCATAGGGGCTGGAGGGATGACTTACTGGTCCCCCATACGGGCTAGAGGGATGACTTACTGGTCCCCCATAAGGGCTGGAGGGATGGCTTACTGGTCCCCCATAAGGGCGGAAGGATGGCTCACTGATGAAGATCAAATACTGCTCCAGAAACGTACTGAGTTGAGTTCCTAGAACCTACATCAGGCAACTTGCAACCACATATAGCTCCCGCTCCAGAAACCGATCCCTTTGGCTTCCACAGGCAACTGCACTCATGTGCACATACCCACACACAGATACATAATACAAAATTTAAAAAAAAAAAAAGAATCTTAAAGAGGAGATTCTGTTAAATAATATGTGAAAATATGTAATCCTTACAATATGCCAGGCCAGGTTTGAGGTAATTTACATATGGTTAGTGCAATCCTTTCTCACAGCAACTGTATGAAATAAGATTTGTCATTATTTCCATTGGTGATGCAAAGGCTGAAGTCAGAAAGTGGCCAAGGACTTGCTCAAGACTGCTCAGCTCTCAAATAGTAGATCAACACTCTCAACTCACACTGTCAGCCTTAAAACCAAGGAGATGTAATGTTGGGCGAGGAAGGTCATTCGATAAAATTAAATATTTTGCTGAAACTTCGAAAGCCTCTGATGTTGGCGGTTAAGTCATGCACAAAGAATATTAACTCTATTGAGGGAATGTGAATCAAAGCTGCAGTCAGCTCGTGTTGACTGACAACGTGACAAAAATAGTCGAGAAAGGATATCAGACTTTGTGATGGCAAACAGATCCAATTTGAGGTGAAGTCTTTGGTGTCCTCAAAAACCGCTTGTTAGGATAATAAATCAGTGTAATATTGCTAAGTAAAATACGTGCACACCAAAATGAAACCATTTTGCTCCTATTTGTGTGCCCGACTGAAATGTATATGAGGGGAAATAGATAATGTAAATGTATGTACACATTTTTTGAGATGGGGTTAAAAAAGCGCTAGATCAACCCCAGCCTGGATTCATTGTTGAAGAGGGGATCTGGCAGAGTTAAAGGCTTCTGGATCTACAAAGACAAAATTAAAGTCATTGTAAGCCAAAGTGGTGGAGTCAAACTGCATGCTAAGGAAGAAAGTAGGGAGAATTAAGAAGTCCCTTCTGTCAATACTATTGTTGTTGTATTGATTTGTCTAACAGTAACACTGTTAAGGAGGAACTAAAGTTGTCAATTAACTTGTGAATCTTGAAAGATGAATCGGAATCAGTATTCAAGGATGACAAAGGACTGGGATCTTTACATGGGGCTCATACACAGTCCTGAGAACCGTAGGTGTCATTTGTAAAGTTTGAAAAGAATCTATAAAGGGTTTTAAGCAGAGTCATTTGGATCATTCTGTGCTCCATAATCTTTCCAGCTGCCAGTGGTGAGTACTCTAAAGACTGGCAGCAGACAGCTTCATACCTGGGGCTGTCTGAGTGCAGAGGGCCAGCAGTGGCATAGACAGAGAGAAAAGGAAGTGAGAAATAGCTGCATTTGAGGGTTTGTTGACACAAAGATGATAAGGACCGGAGTTGAGCTCAGAATCCACTGGAGAACTGTTTTTAGAACTGGAAAGGGGAAACAGGAAGACCTCTGGTGCTTGCAGGCCAGCTGGTACAGCAGAATTGACAAGGTTCCGGTTTGTTGTGTTTTATAAAAAGATAAGAGGGAAGGAAAATGTTTTGGTGGAGGTGTAGTCAGGTGTGGGGAAAGGGGTTCCTCTGAGGACCTATGCTGAGGCATCTCTTCCCCCTGAGGAACCAGCCACAAGATGGTATAGTATAGAATAGAGTTTATTCAGAGCATGGGGAGGGGAGTTAAGACGGTAGTAGAGACAGAGAACGGAGGGAGAGAGAGGGAGAGGAAGGAGGAGGAGGAGGAAGAGAAGAAGAGGAAGACGAGGAAGAGAGAAGAAGAGGAAGAGAAGAAGAAGAGGAAGAAGAAGAAGAAGAAGAAGAAGGAGGAGGAGGAGGAGGAGGAGGAGGAGGAGGAGGAGGAGGAGGAAGAAAGAAGAGGCTGCTATGAGCACATGGAGAGAGAGGAGGGAGGGAAGTGGGGAGAGAGAAAGTAAGTTAGGAGCAAGAGCAAGAGAGCAAGAGAGAGAGGAGGGGGCAAGCAGCCCCTTTTACAGTGAGTCAGGCATACCTGACTGTTGCCAAGTAACTGTGGGGCAGAGCCTAGACTGAATGCCAACACTGTTCAGTGAGAGACCTTGTGTCAAGAGAAAATACAGGCTCTCAACCTCTGTCCTCCACATGTGTGTGCATAGACACGTGCGTGCACATACCCATTCATCAACCACAGAATGAAAGAGAGGGAAAAGATAGTGGTCGAAGAGTGCTCACTAACATTAAAAACTCCAGAGAACATCAGCAGTTACACAACAGGCAGGAGAAATTTCCACAATCGAGCCGACAGACACGTGGGGAAAATACTGAGAGAATGTCGACTTCAAAACCATCGGAGCTTCTGTGAAGGGCACACATAGCACAAGAGCGCCAACAGGCGGCAGGCTCATGAAATTTGGCGTGGAGGTGAGCACTCCTTGGCAAGAACAGTATCACTCCATGTGTGGGAAGGATGGGTACCTTCATCCTGTGGACCGGAGATGAACTGAGAGATGCAGACTGCATAAAACTAACCAGAAACCATTCCAACAAGGGTGGATCACAACAGATTAAGAAACCACATTTTCCTTACGTTTTAAGAGTCGTCAAGACCTGCCCAAGCTTGGGTGTTGACCGGGAAGATGCTGCTAACACAGAGAACTGAACTGTTCATGGAGGGCCTTAGTTCTAACCGCTATACTGATTTAGGATAGACTTGGCAGCTCGATCAACAAACGTTTATTTCTGCCAACTCGAGAGGATAGAAAATTCAAGATCCAGAACTTGGTGAGCCAGATTTCCTCAGTTCTCACATGGCCATTGTGTCCTCCAGAAGACAACAACAGAGACACCTCCCCTTCCCCCCCCCCCCAAGGATGTACTGATCAGGACATCAACTCCATAAGGAGGACACCATCTTCATGCCCTGATTAATTCCAAAATGTTCCATCAATGAATATTATCCTTGAGGATTAGGAGTTCAACAGATCGGGGATGGGGATACAAGCATCACATTGATAGCAGAGAGTAATGTGTCATTCACTGTAGACTGCACACTGATGTATATAAGACCCTTAAGGAAGGTTAAGCAAGGAAGGAAGTTTGGCTGTGGTAAGCAGGAGACTAGGAGAATTAGAATTTGGACTGTTTCATCTTTGGTGGTCCAGAGAATTCTAGTTATTTCCATGAAGTAAAGGGGAAGGCATCCCCAGGGCATGATGAGAGAGGCTGCTTGATTAAGAGGTGCACAGTAACTCGTGAAGTAGGGAACAGTTCCCAGAGGAAGGGGTTGGGCAATAACAGAAAAACAGGTTTGTGTAGCACAGTTGGAAACACACGAAGACCTGGAATTTATAGACATTGCTCTGTACATTGTGAGTTTCCCTTTCCTAGTAGCACTCGGCACCCTGGAATAATCACAGAAAAAAACAAATTCTGATCCGTTTTCCAGGGCTGGGGTCTTGCCAGGAGATGAAAGCAAAGGAGAGTTATGGAATTCGGGGCATCCATTACACAGTGACCCAGCTGATCTGAGCCAAGCTGTTCAGCAGGAGCGTGGGATTGGCCCCTCAAGCCTCCAAAGTCTAGCTGCAAACTTGGAAAGACAAGAGTCTGTGCCCCAAACATAGGAGTGTGTTGAACGGTGTCATGGGTGAAGAGGGACAGTACAGAAGAGAACTCATTAAGACATGGAGAGAGCATATGTTAAGCCAGGTCTCAGGAGGCTGAGATATTTAAACAATGTTTTTCCCAAAGCGTTCAGGAGCCAGCAGAAGCTCTGAAACACGGCCATCAGAGCCATCCCACGCATCCTATTTTGTTGGTGATACAGGCTGGGTCCTGCACAGAGACGACTCCTCAGGCCCTCAACTCTGGGCCAAACCACGTTTGCCAAGCCATTCATTCTTCTCTACAACTGCTACAGGGGAAGAACTCTTTGTTTTTTTAAGTTAGCATACAAAGTAACACTTTCATTCCCGCACTTTCACACGTGAATACTATTTTGCGCTGTTCCTATGGATCCTCGCTTTCCCCTCCCCTCTCCAATCCTCTCTCCATCCTCTCCTCTGTAACTTCCTCTTGCTGACCGCCTACATCGCCCAGCATCGTCTTTCCCGTGCCATGTATTCCACCACCCCCACACACCGGAAGATCACTTCCTCCCTCTTATCATGATCTTTGTACTTCCATGGTCTATGCACGCGCGCGTGTACACACACACACACACACACACTCACACATTACACGCTTACACACACACATATGCATATTTGTAAACTTAAATCCAGGGCATGAGCTGGTGAGATGGCTCACTAGGTGGGGTGAGAGATGGAACTCTAGTTCCATTCAGGCAGCAGTAAGGCTCTAGATTTCCCTGCAGTTTGCCAACAAGACTCTCTCTGTTTCACCTAATTCATACTTCTCGCCTTAGCCAAAATTAGAAGGCTCTCATTGGCTGAGCTTCTTTTGATGGGTGCTTTTGTGTTTGTTTGTTTGTTTGTTTGTTTGTTTGTTTATTGTTTGACATTGCTATAAGTATAATTTTTTTCTTTCCTTCTTGATAATGTCATTAGTGATGTATAAAAAAGGCTGCTGATTTTTGTTCATTGGTTTTGTTATCTTGCTACATTGAAAAAATGTTCATAAGATGTAAAAGATTTCTGGTGAGTGTCTCAGGTCTTTTAAGAATGAGATTATATTCTCTGCAAGTAAGGGTGTTTCGGCTTCTTTCTTTCCTACTTCTATTGCTTTTTTTCTTTTATTGTTCTACAAGATTTCAAACACGGTTGAATATGAGCAATGACTATGGGACCCTTGTCTCCAGTTTTGACTTTGGAGAAATGTTTCCAGTTTCTTCCCGTTTTAGGGTAACACTGGCTTTGGATACATAGACTTAGTTCTACATAGACTTTATGCTCAGCTCTGTTCCCTTCCTCCTGCTTTCTTCGAGGCTCATCAGGAAGAGGTGCTGAGCTTTGTGAAAGATATTTTCTGCTGTGAAGTGATCACATGATTTCAGTTCTCAGTCTATATGTGTGAATTGACTTATTTAGGTTTATATGGGTAAGCCAACTTCCCATCTCTGGAGGGAAACCAGTCTTGCCATACTGTGGGATCTTATTATGTTCCTGAAGACAATTTGCAAGGATTTTATTGTTATATTTTATATCCATATCCATTAAGAACAATTGATCTATATTTTTATTTTAGTACCTCCTTATCTGGTTTGGGGTCAGGGTGTCTAGAATGAGTTTTCTTCTGCATCTTATTTTTTTTTTGGAACATCTGGAGAAGTAGTATACAACAGTGAACATAACTGATCCTAGGTATTTATGAGAACATTTTTTTCCCTTAATTTCAAGTTGTTTTACTTTTTCTCCATTAATTTATTTATTCACTTTACATACCAATCACAGGCTCCCCTTTCTTCCCAGCCCCCCATGACACACCCCATCCCATCCTCCTCTTCTACTCGTGTAGGGGAGGACCCCCTAACCCTAACCCTGATACCAATTCACCCTGATACATCAAGTCACTGCAGAACCAGGAACATCCTCTCCCACTGAGGCCAGACAATGCAGCCCAGTTAGGGGAATGAGATCTACATGCAGGCAACAGAGTCAGGGACCGCTCCCTCTCTAGTTGTTGAGGACCCATATGAAGACCACGCTACATATCTGCTACATATGTGGGAGATGCTTGCTCTTTGATTGGTGGTTCATTCTCTGGGAACCCCCAAGGGTCCAGGTTAGTTGACTATGTTGGTCTTCCTATGGAGTTCCTATCCCCTGAGGGACTGCAATCCTCCCAACTCTTCCACAAGGCTCCCAAAGCTCCATCCAATGTTTGGCTGTGGGTCTCTGCATCTGTTTCAGTAAGCCGCTGGGGTGGAGCCTCTCAAAGGATAGTTATACTAGCCTCCTGTTTGCAAGCATAATAGAGTACCATTCTTAGTGTCAGGGATTGTTTCGTGCCCATAGGATGGGTCTCAAGTTCAACTGGTCATTGGTTGGCCTTTCCTTCAGTCTCTGCTCCATCATTGTCCCTGAGTTTCTTGTAGGCAGGAAAAAACTTGGGCTGAAGGTTTTGTGGGTGGGTTGATGTTCATATCCCTCCACTGCCTGGCCACCAGAGGAGGAGACCTATTCAGGTTCCATGTCCCCTCCTGCTAGGTGACTCAGCTAGAGTCATTCTTATAGACTCCTGGGAACCACCTCACACCACCCCCAACCCACCCCTGCACCTATTTCTATTCATCCTTCAGGCCCTTTCTCTCCAGCTCTCCCAACACCTGATTCACCACCCCCTCCCCTCCCCATCCCTTCTCCCTCTTTGTCCCCTCCCTCAATCGGCCTCCCCTCTCAATCCCCTCTCCAACCCAGTTCTCTCCCTCCATCGGCCTCCAATGGCTATTTTATTTCCCTCTGAGTGACATTCAAGCTTCCTCATTTAGGCTGTGAGGACAATTTTTATAACTGCCTCAATTTCATTGACTGTATTGATCTATTTTAAATTATTTATATCTTTTTAATCCAACAAGTCATATGCATCTAGGAATTTATCCACTTTTTCTAGATTTTCCAGTTCTTTGAATGTTTTCAAAATATTCTCTAGTAGTCCTTTAGATTTCCCTGGAATTTTTAATGTCCACTCTAGTCATGTTAATGTATTGCTTTTCTGTCTTTCTTTTAGCTTCTTTAGCTGAGAGTTGGTCACTCTGGTTTATCTTTCCAAAGAACCAACATTTGGTTTGATTAATTGGATTGTTCTTTTGTTCCCCACTTTATTAATCTTCATTCCAATCTTCTCACTACTTACATGTTTGGTTGTAGCTTGTTCTTATTTTTCTAAAACCTTAACTTGCATCATTAGATTATTTATCTGAGTGCTTGTTCTCTCTCTCTCTCTCTCTCTCTCTCTCTCTCTCTCTCTCTCTTCTCTGTGTGTGTGTGAGAGAGAGAGAGTCTGCCTCTGTCTCTGTCCCTCTCTGTCTCTGTCTCTCTGATTTTTACATAAACAATCAAAATGCACTAAGAAGATATTAAGAAGATATTACAATTATAACTATATATGCACCAAATATTGGGGTTCCCAGGATTGTTAGCAAACAGTAATGGATCTAAAGTTGTGATTGTTCTGATATTCTCTTTGAACTGTCTTAACTCATTCCAAAAATTCTGATAGGTTGTGATACTTTTTTTTTTTTTTTTGATCCCAAGAAGTTTTTCATTTTCTTCCTGACTTCTACACTGGCCCACTATCAGTCACAGATGGATTGTTCAGTCTCTATACATTTATGTAGTATTTACAATTTTACTTATTATTGTTCTCTAGTTTCATTTCAGGATGATCTCCTAGAATATAATAAATTTTGTTTGCTCTTTAGATTTTAGGCTTACTTTGTGACTTAGAATATTGTCTATTTTCTAGATGGTTCTATGGACTACCAAAATAAATGTATACTCAGTTTCCGAAGCTAGAATAGTCTGTAGACATTTGCTTGATCCATTTGCTCTATGATGTAGTTTAAAGCTGATGTTTCTATGTGACTTTTAATTTGGATGACTTCTCTAGAGATGAGAGTAGGGAATTGAATTTACCTGCTAGTATTGTGCCAAAACTTTATGTTCATTAGTGTTTGTTTAATGAAATTGGCAGTCCAACATTTAGTGCACATGTAATTATAATGTTGTTTGGTTGGTTGGTTGGTTGGTTTTGGTTTTTGGCTTTTGGTTTTTCAAGACAGGGTTTCCCTGTGTAGCCCTCGATGTCCTGGAACTCACTTTGTAGACCAGGCTGGCCTCGAACTCAGAAATCCACCTGCCTCTGCCTCCCAAGTGCTGGGATTAAAGGTGTGCGCCATCACCACCCGGCTCACTTCCTTCTTTAGATTTGGAAATTTTCTGAAATAATTCTAGTTTTTATAACCTAAAATACAGTCTATTTTAGAGCTGGGTTTCTGGGCTTCTGAGAAGAATGTGTCTTTTTCACTTTGGGAACTATAATATAAACATCTGCTAGGTCTGTCAGACACCATTCACGAAGAGCTGCTGTGGACAAGTGAGTGCCCTGGAGATGGCCTATCATCTTGCTCAGCTGTGATGGGTGTGCTCTGGTGAGGCACTGCCCCAGAGAGTTCATCCCAGGGTCACTACTGATGTGCTTTCTCATGTCTGTCATTGCCACACTCCTCATTTATGTGTCTTGGTGTGAGTGGACACTGGGAGACACTCACTGCCTATAGCCTGGTGTGATTACTTCCTAGGTGAAAGCCCACTGGGCAAATTTCCTGCAGAACAACATGAAGATGAATTTTCATGCATTAATGCTATTTAGATGAATTAATTATTGATTTATTAATGACTGGTGAGTTAGTTCCTGATTCGACTCAAATAATTTTAGGCAGAAAGTTTATAGAGATGGTTTTGGTTGTTTTATCAGAAAGATATAATAGTTAAAATCGAGAATTGAATGTGCCCCCTCCTCATAGAATAGTAAGTAAAGGCTGCATAAAAAGAGGTTCCATAAATTGCACTAAAATGAAAAATAGGCTTGGAACAAATTTGTGATCAAGAAAACACATTCATTCTAGGTCAAGTCCAAGGGTGAAGCCACAGGTGTGCACAATATGATAAAGCAAGGCCACGTGAAACAGTTGCTTTGAACTTACAATGAGCTTATAGAATGAAACTCTGCTTTAAACTTACTATCAACATCCTGTAACGCCCCTTTTATGTAATATTTCACCTATGAGATAATTTTTTCTTAGAGAACTTTTTGTTTAAAAAGCTATAAAAAGCTGAAAGCAAAAATAAAATCTTGGTATAGCCCTTTTCTGTGTTGCCCAGTGTGTGTGTGTGTGTATGAGAGACTTTCTTTTCTTTTCTCTCTGGCTCCCAAAGAGTTAATGAACTCTGAGTCTTTTCCCCTGGCCAGAGAAAGCCTCTCCCACCCCTCACCCTGAGTCAAAGAGAAAATAGCCCAAGTAAGTAAGTTTCTGAAGCTGTCAGCTTCTAGTCCGAGAGAGAGAGAGAGAGAGAGAGAGAGAGAGAGAGACAGAGACAGAGACAGAGACAGAGAGACAGAGAGAGAAAGAGAGAGAGAGAGAGAGAGAGAGAGAGAGAGAGAGAGAGAAACCATCAGCCTCTAGCACCCAGAATAGTATGAGAGGGTTAAAGGCCAGAGGTCATCAGCTTCTGGCCTTTGTCCTTTGTCCAATGCTGTGTCCTACCTCAGTACATGACCCTGTCAGTTCAAGACCCCTGGAATAGATCCATTTGATCTATTATTATCTATCTATTACATATCTATTATATATCTACTATATTGTGGTTCAGTTCTTTTTATTAGATATTTTCTTTATTTACGTTTCAAATGTTATCCCATTTCCTGGTTTCCCCTCTGAAAACTCCTTCCCCTTTTCCCTTCCCCCTCCCCCTGCTCACCAACCCACCCATTCCCACTTCCTGGCCCTGGCATTCCCCTACACTGGGTCATAGAGTTGTCACAGGACCAAGGGCCTCTCCTACCATTGATGACCAACTAGGCCATCCTCTGCTACATATACATCTGGAGCCATGAGTCCCACCATGTGTACTCTTTGGTTGGTGGTTTAGTCCTTGGGAGCTCTGGGGGTACTGGTTGGTTCATATTATTGTTCCTCCTATGGAGCTGCAAACCCCTTCAACTCCTTGGGTCCTTTCTCTAACTTCTTCATTAGGGACCCTGTGCTTTGTCCAATGGATGGCTGTGAGCATCCATGTCTGTATTTGTCAGGCACTGACAGAGCCTCTCAGGAGTCAGCTATATCAAGCTCCCATCAGCAAGCACTTGTTAGCATCCACAATAGTCCACAGTCACAGTGATGTATCTAGAAAACACATTAATCTGTTTAACACATTGCTAATTGGTAAGCACTCATACAAATAAAATAAAATAAAATTGTCATTAATGTTTACTATCTAGACGGTATCAGGAAAATCCAAATTTTAAAAAATACAGACATATTTTACTCTATGTTTTTGTCTCTGTTTAGCTTTAAGGTGAGAATATAGCATGTATCTGACTCTACTGTTATATACTAGTAGATGTCAAAAATAATAGTAGTTTTAAGATTATCATACTCAAGTATCTAGCAAAACATTTTGTTTCCTTTGAATGTATTTGTTACTTTTTTGCATGTATAGGTGTGTGTGCAGTGTATGCATGTGTGTGTGCAGTGTATGCATGTGTGTGTGCATATTTACATGTGGCGGGGATTCGTGTGTGTGTGTGTGTGTGTGTGTGTGCACAAGCAAATGTATACACGTATGTGCACGTGTGTGCTCATGCATATGGAGGCCTAAGGGATGATATTAGGTATCCACCCCAATCACTCCTCACTCTGCTGAGGCAGCGTCTGTTGGCCAACTGTGAGATTCACCAATTCTAACTCGTCTAGCTAGCCAGCTTGCCCCAAGTATCCATTGTCTCTCTACCCCCAGACAGCTGGGATTAGAAGTAGCTGCCATACCTTCCTGGCTTCAACGTGAGTTCTGGGGACCTGAAGTCTTGTCCTCATGCTTGCAAGACAAATGCCTTATCCACTGAGTGATCTCCCCAGCTTTGTGTTGGTTAATGTTAAAATAACTCTTCATTTCCATAGCATCACCGAGTTAGCGTTAACATTTGTCAAAACAACTGCACAATCAACATCTACTCTGCTGAGGAGTTGCCGTGGGTGTGCACACTTTCACAAAGAAACCCAGCGTCTTAAGATGAGCTTTAAGTATGAAATGCAGATCTGATGTTACCATGGCCTTCATTCTCAGGATGAGGCAGCAGGCCACTTTCTCCCCAAACCTGCAGCAACTATATGAATTCTGAGCTGGTCTTGGTTCAGGTCTGCCTAGCTGTCAGTCTCTGGATTTCTGAGACACAGATAGGAAAGCCATCGATGCTATACATCACATGAGAAAATGGTAAGGAGATAGAGAAAGGAAAAAAAACAACAACAATAAAATCTAATTACACGGACTTTCACTTGAAACAAAAATTGATTGAGTTCTACCCAGAGTCGCTTGTTGTTTCCTGTGCCAGGAACTACTGTGCAGGCCCAGCAGGAAGTGTGCTGCAGAACAGGATCGCCTTACACCCTCCTTTTATGGTTCATTTCACTTATTTAATGCAATCTGAGAAGCTGCAAAAGGAGCAAGTCTGAAGAGGGAAAGGGCTTTTTGTCTTGTTTTGTTTCAAGTTTCTTTGGATCAAAACATTTGTTTTTACAAGGTGCTTAAACCCTCCCCCCCCCCCCCCCCCAGAACAGGAGTTCTAGAGTTGCCAGGTGAAGACATCTCTTTTTGTCTCTTTGAAAGCAAGACACAAAGTCCGGGTTTCGTCTGCTTCCTTCTCGGCCCTACTCAACATCACTCTAAACCTGAAGAATTATGACCATGTCCATGAATGGTCTAAGCCATCTTGCATTCCATGCAAGCTCCTCATAGAGTGTTTAATCTGAGAAAGAGCCCCCGACCTTAGCGGGTTATATATCTGGGATGGAAAATCACCATTCATTTGTTAAGGGCGGGGGGGGGGGGGCGGAATGAGTTCGTTTTACTGTCTTGCTTGGAAATGTGTGAGGCAAACAGCTGGATTTCCTTGCAGTGTGGTATATCCCGCTCCTCACGTGCTGTCTGTCTGTCTGTCTTCCCTCCCCTCCAGGGACCTCAGTATGAACAACATCAGTCAGCTACCCGCCAGTCTCCTACATCGCCTCTGCTTCCTAGAAGAGTTGTAAGTACCACTGCTGTCTGGGTGTTTCCAGTCAATGCTGAGCACATTCCTGCATTTGTCTCTCATACTTGCTGTGGGAATCAGATAAAACAAATCGGGGAAGCTGTCGGCACCAACAACTCTGGCACATGAGGAAACACTTAAGTGGTGGGGGGGCCAGGGGAAGACTAGCCTATGATTCTGGAAATCAACTTATAAAAGAGTTTACCATGAGGCTACAACTTTCTAAGGTGAGACTGAGCCAAGCAAATTAAAATTTTAAAGCAAAGGCTGTTTAAAAGAGCTGGATGACTTTCTGGAAACAGTTAAACAGCGGGGCATTAAAAGTTTGAATACTGGTTCATGTTTATTAAAATAGCAAGTAAAGCTCTAATGAAAACCAAAACCTGCCGCTCGATTCAGCTTGGGACTGGGAGGACCGAGGCCATGTTGCCTAGCACCAAAACTTCTTGTCCTAATCCCTTTTAATTACTATTTCCCTCCTTTTAAATGTAGCTTCCCTCAAGGCTTCAACGGAGAAAAACATGAGATCCAGAGGACTTAACGGGTTCTTCTAAACTCACTCTTAAAAAAAAAAATTTAAAGGAGAAAGATAAAATTAGTTAATGATGCACAGAGGAAACCTGATTGAGTCTAGTGATCACTTTCCAGAAGATGAAAAAGAACTGTATAAACCAAAAGTCTGCATTTGCAAAGTCATTTGATCCTCAGACCCTGCTGAGTGATGGAAGCTCCACACCATCATGGCCCCTGGGAGGGAGGCTTGGCACCATCAGTTGGGTAAATCCTCTGACGGTTGATTAAAGGGATTGTGTCGGCAATGACCTCTTTGGAAAATGCGTCCCTTTTAAACCCTAAACTCAGGGTCCAATTTGAGGAGTAATTTAAATCTTTGGTGCACCACATGATCCACCACGGGAGGTGGGGTGTTCCAGCGTAACCAAACTGTGCATCAGCGATCATCTCCTCAAGAGGGTAATATTCCCAAGTTCTCCATGCTAGCCCTTTATCCTTTCCTTTGTAATGGTGTTATTGCTTAAAGAGCATTATTGTTCTTATTCCTAGAAAGAGTATAACCAATTGGTTATCACGTGGTATGGTGGGGAATCGGGATAGTAATTTATATAGCAAGGGTTGGTTTTTTTTTTTATCATTTAGAGAATATATTTAGTCTATATCTAGACTTCTCTCTCTTCCTCTGTACACTCTATCACGTTCACTTACATGGCTACAACTTAGCCTTCAAAAAAGCTAGGAGTATATCTGCCTTAGTCATGGGCTGTACATAATAAATAATAAAAGTTCTGAAAAATAGCAAGTGAAGCACTTCAGAGGAGCTTCACACACAGTGTGTGTGTGTACATGTATGTATGTGTGTGTGTGTACATGTATGTACGTAGCAGTTGCTTTAAGTAAATTTCAAACATCAGGCCTGCTGGCTTAACTGCAACTCTCTTGTTCTCCTTGCCCTGCCCAATTAAAATGCAAAATTTAGCTCTCTGCACCATGGTATTACTATGATAAAAAACTATGTACCCTTTCCTCTTTTCTTTTTAAATATCACAAGGCACAATGCTTCCTTTCTTCCCCAACACATACTTCAACTTTAGACCACAAACTGAATCAATAAATAATTCACTTACCCCAAGGACTTTTCGGAGTCTCCGCCCCTCCACTAGTGACTTAGCCCATTCAAAATAACTCCTCTGTCTTCTTGAAGTAAATGTTAATTCTGTCTCAAGGGCAGTTTGTCAAGAGATAATTGAGAGGGGGAAGCAGACTAAGGGGATGGGGGGAGGGGGGAGAACACCATTCTAAAATGCGGCTTTAATGAACAATCTCATATTTATCTCTCTGGAAGCTCTATCCAATACCTTGGTCATAGAACGAGAGAATTCCAGAATTAAAGGTCACTCTTTGTCTGCTCTGGAATTTGATCTGCTGAGCTGACTGAATTGCTGGATTTAAGGTTAAGACTGAGATCCATGCGATGGCTCAGGAGAGAAAGGCATTGGCCACCAATCCAATCACCAGACCCCAAGTGGTGGAAGGAGAGAAACAACACCCCTAAACTTTCCTCTGACTGCTCTATACAAACATGTGAGCACACACACACATACACACACACACACACATACACACATAGGGTGTAGTATACACAGATGGGCGGGGAGGTTGGAAAGATATGGGAGGAGTTGGGTGGGGGAGGGTAAACCATGATCAGCATATATTGTATGAAACAAATTTCATTCAAATTTTTAAACTAAGAAAAAAAAAACATAAATAAAAGAAGCAACAAAGACCAGAGAGAAAACTGAGAGGTTAAGTATATATTTCATTGTTGCAGAGGACCCAAGTTTGGCTCCCAGCACCCAATATCAGTATCTATGTATAAATCCCTCTCCAGGAGACCCATTTCCTTCCTCTGACCTCCACATCCACCTACACTCACAAGCATACACCCACACACAGATGTGTAGCTGAAATAAAATAAAACATTTTTAACAATAAAAAGAAAAAAGAATATAACAACAAATGCTGGTAGGGATGGATACAGAAGGAAATCCTTATAGACTGATAATGGGAAGGTAAACTGGTCCAGGACCTATGAAAATCAATTCAGAGATTTCTCAAAAATAAATAAATAAATAAATAAATAAATAAATAAATAAATATATAAATAAATAAAAACTAGATTTGCTGTGTGACCCAACTCTACCACTCGAGGGTATTTATCCACAGACTCTAAGTCAACATAACACAAACATACTTGCACATCAGTGGGCTTTTCAGCATTGTTCAGTTTTTATATAACAGAGCCAATGCAGGGGCCCAACAACAGAGAGAGCTGGACAAGGAAAACATGGCAAATGGAAACAGTGGAATGTTTGTCAGTCACAAAGAGAGATGAAGTTATGTCAACCGCAAGAAAATGGATACAACTGGAGATAATCATATTAAGCCAATTAAGCCAGTCACAGAGAGACAAATACGTTCTCTCACTTTTGTGGTCCTAGATTTTATATAGTCACATATAACCACATATAACCACATCACATATACATTTATACATATACACACATATACACATATACATATATACACAAATACACATATATACACATATACACATATACATATATACACACATACATATATACACATATATACATATACACATATATACACATATATGCATGGCTCTCCTGTACTGCTCACCACAGGTACCAGGTACAGGACGCTTCCCAATCAGACACCTCTGACTCGGTAAGGAAGGAAACGGAGATGTGTGGTGGTGGTGGATGTGCATCCAGGTTCCCTTGCCTGCATCTGTCTGTGTGGGAGAAGGAGCAAGCACGAGCTGAAAGGCAAGAGCCGCAGAGCCAGGGGAGGGAGCATAGACTCAGATGCTAATCCCATAGCCTCGTTCCTGAGAATCATCAGCACAGTCTCAAAGCGTAAAGTCTGGCATGGTTCAGCAGGCCTAAAACGTTTGTTAATAATATTTTTATGTATAAAAATATGTACTTAACACCACCGTTTATATAGTATTCTCCTTGAACAAACAAATTGCCATCCATGCTGGCTGACACGGGTGTTTAGAAATCCGTACGTGTGTGACATTGTGATGTTGAAGGCGCTATTGACAAGGTAGTAGCCTTCCCCTCAGCTTACCCAACCAAATGCTGTGTCCTTATAGCCAAGTAGATTACTGTATATAGTATCAACAATAAAATCCCATCACAACAGTCTTTAAAAATCACTGTTAATGACTACAAATCACCATCCTTACCTCTGACAACCCAGTACATCATTTCCCTAGTTTACTTCATCTGTTATAAACTTCATGTGAAATATATATGCATATGCATATACATCATATGCATATGTATCATATACATTTATATCATATATATTATAAATATATATACATCATCTACATATACATTATATATCATAAATATATGTATATACCATATGCATATACATCATGTATCATAAATATATACACATCATATGCATATATATCATATACATATATGTCATATACATATGCATCATATATGTCATAAATATACATATATATCATATATGTATGTATATATATATATACATCATATACATATACATCTATTTCATAGTGTTATAGACAGCAATGTAGACAGCTGTGGCTCACAGTTTACCCATCATTTAAGCTTAACAAAGGTATCATAGTTGAAAATATAGTAAGGACACAATTGTAAGGATATTCAAGGAGTTAATTTTTTTAAGTGTGTCTCTGGGTATGATCTTCCTCTCTTGTTCTTGGCATCCAGGGAGAGTGAGGCTGTTCCAAGCTTTGGCACATTTGTTTCTTCGTTTGTTAATCTATTCTAGTGACCGGGTATGCACAGGCCAATCAAAGAGGCAAAGAAAGGGAGAGCCTTTTTCTTAATGTATAGTATAATGTATTTCCCTGAGAGAGGCACACAGCACACACATCCAGAAGCCCGGGGCACCCTGGTCTGCATGTGCCAGTTACTGGCATTGAACCTCACTGGGCCTTGGGTGATCAGTAGTGAAAGCCACCCCACCTGTCCTCTGGGATGTTTCGGAGAACCAGATGGCGGGATTGAAAGGATTTAAGCAACCCTCAACTTACATTTTGAGTTGTCGTGAAACGCAAACACCTTTAAAGTTCTGCCTTTCCAGTTTCATAAGCCTGATTTTGCAGGAACCCCAGTAACGTGGGATCTGTGGAGGAAAAGCCTGTTGCTGCTGTAATAGATAAAGTCAAGGATGCCAGATAGCTCTTTAGCAAATTTTGACATCTTGAACAATCGCTGCGTTTGGCACCAACATTCTTTTTCTTCCAGCTCCGCTCGCTCTGTTAAGGACTTCATGTTCTTCTCTTGTGGGCAAACAAAAGATTCTGCATTTGGCCTTCCAAGTGTGGCTGCGAGTGCAGGAACTAATGGCAGATGGTGTCTGTTGCTGGCATCTACAAGTTAGAGTAAACTTAGATTGGAATTCTGATTAGAGCAGGCAGTTGTTTCCATTTTAAATATTCCCAAGCCTTCATTTCCAGCTTGCATCTTAAAATCGGCCCAGATTTTAGTGCTATTGGAATCAAATTGTCGACTCACAAAGAAACATGAGAGGCTCTAGGGAGGTCCGCTTTTAAGTTACCATTGTTCCCTGGAACGATTTGCTCGTATTATGGTTGGCTTTGAAGAACCTCTACATAAATAGTAGATATCTATCGTTACCAATGAAATTTGGAATGAGAGATACCACCAAACATTCCGAAGCCTAATCCGTGCTTGCTATTTTTACCCCCTCGCCACGTGACTGAAAACGGTGAGAACCACCATCCTGCCTGTCTTTTGAGAATTTTCTTCAAGGAAGAACCGTAGTAGACTATACCACATGTTACTTTTTTGCTTGTCAAGTGAAAATACTGTCATACCTATGAACCATCTTCATGCCCTTAGGTCTTAGCATGTCTTGAGTCTCTTATTTACACAGAGCTGACAATTGTTTTCCAATTCTACCAGCTAGAACTTTCCAGTATGATTTCGTACCAACGATTTTGGTTCTCTTCCAAATAAAATCCCACCTAGCTAGATTTACACCCTTAGGTATCTTTTATTGTGTGTACCTTGTTGCTAATTAGAACACTTTTTAAAAGGTTTTTTCATTTGTCTCCTCTGTATCTCTGTAATGTGCCTTCATCCCTAACTTCTATGAAATATAAATGCCCACCCGATTTCTCCACTTAATTTTCTCATTTTTTTTCTTAGTGCTTCTTATGTCCACCATTCAACATGTGGAGGGGACTTGGGTTTGGTTGCCAGCACCCACATGAGGAACTCCCACATTTCACTCCAGTTCCAGTTGATCTGGCACCTTCTTATGGCCCCCAAGGGCTCTGCATACACATGGTGCCCTTAGATATGTGCAGACAAAGCACTCATACATAAAGAATAAAAATACATGAGAAGAGAAATCTCATAAGATTCCCACCTCTAGGAAAAGCACTAGAGGTAACTAAAGAATACTGAGAATAGGAGGGTCATCAACAGGGATGAGCCCTTAATTGTCATCCAATACCAAGTGGCCATCCCTGAAATCATACACACATGAGCCACACTGAACTCAACAGGGATGTATACATCTCTGTGAATATATACATAATAATAGCAACTTAGAAAAAGAGGCTGTCTTAGTCAGGGTTTCTATTCCTGCACAAACATCATGACCAAGATGCAAGTTGGGGAGGAAAGGGTTTATTCAACTTAGTCTTCCACATTGCTGTTCATCACCAAAGGAAGTCAGGACTGGAACTCAAGCAGGTCAGGAAGCAGGAGCTGATGCAGAGGCCATGGAGGGATGTTCTTTACTGGCTTGCTTTCTGATAGAACCCAAGACTACCAGTCCAGGTATGACACCATCTGTAATGGGCCCTCCCACCCTTGATCACTAATTGAGAAAATGCCTTACAGCTGGATCTCATGGAGGCATTTCCTCAAGGGAGGCTCCTTTCTCTGTGATAACTCCAGCTTGTGTCAAGTTGACACACAAAACCAGAGGCCATGAATTTGAAAGGGAGGCAGGGATATATGAGAGGCACTGGAAGGAGGAAAGAGAATAGGGAAATAATACCATTTGAATTTAATTTTAAAAACAATAAATAAATCTCAAATGGGAAAGGTGACATCTAAACTTTGATCAGGAGCTGGGGAGAGGCTGGTCCTACAGTTAAGACAGAGCATTTCAGAGTGAGGAGCTATGAAAGCAGAGACCCTGAGATAGCCAAGAGTGTGAGGTGTTTGTGGAAGTAGAGGGACAGAGAGTATCAGTAAGGTGTGAGGATGAAGGAGCAAGGTGGGGCTCTGTCAGGCCAGGTGCAGAATTCAGTAGGAGTGGTGGGAAGCCATTGGAGGGATACATGCATGCAGCTAGTAAATCAATATGACTTTTTAAAAAGATGTATCTGGGCTGGAGAGATGGCTCAGCGATTAAGAGCACTGACTGCTCTTCCAGAGGTCCTGAGTTCAGTTCCCAGCAACCACATGGTGGCTCACAACCATCTGTAATAGGATCTGGTGCCCTCTTCTGGTGTGTCTGAAGAGAGCAATGGTGAACTCATATACATAAAATAATAAATAAAAAGATGTATCTGATGTCTGTTTGAAAAAAACTGGACCAAAGAATTATGAAAGCAGACAGACTCATTAGGAAACTGTTAATTAGGGTGGGTAAAAATCGAAGAATATTTCTCATGTACAGATGACATTCAAATATCTTGGCCAGTTTTTTGTCGTGTTTTGGTTTTGATTGACAGGTTCTCAGTAAGGTTCACAGTACAGAGTCCCTGGACAGGAGCATTTGAACGGTCTCACTATTTCCTCCCCATTGAAATTTATTTTTTGTGGGGAAATGCAAAGTCATGTGCCCTCCCCAGCTAGTAAGTCAGAAACTCTAGATCCTGAGCTCAGGAAATCACCTGTAGTGTGCTCTGTGGATGATACTGTTTGAAGACTATTCGGTCAGACAGTCAGTCAGTCAGTGAGTCAGTCAATCAGTCAGCCGGCCAGTTGGTCAGTCGGTCAGTCGGTGTTTCTGGTGATGTCAGAAGTCCCCGGAGTTCCTCACACATTTCTGGGCCCCACAAGAGACATTCTTCAGACAGACAGAGGTAGGAGGAGAACATGAAGAACGTGTGTATAGGAGACTACCAGGTGATAAGGATTCTGCTTCGATCACACTGTGATGACTCAAAGCTAGGGCATATTTAAATGCCACCTCCACTTACTGTCCTCTCAGTACTCTGACATTCAGTGTGTTCAGAACCAGAACAACCCATAACCACCTCCCCAGGAAGCCCTGTCTTCTGCCTGGCCTGCTTTTGGCCAGCACTGGTGTCTTAGTCAGGGTTTCTATTCCTGCACAAACATCATGACCAAGACGCAAGTTGGGGAGGAAAGGGTTTATTCAACTTAGACTTACACATTGCTGTTCATCACCAAAGGAAGTCAGGACTAGAACTCAAGCTGATGCAGAGGCCATGGAGGGATGTTACTTACTGGCTTGCTTCCTCTGGCTTGCTCAGCCTGCTCTCTTATAGAACCAAGACTACCAGCCCAGAGATGGCACCACCCACAAGGGGCCTTTCCCCCCGTGATCACTAGTTGAGAAAATACCCCACAGCTGGATCTCATGGAGGCATTTCCCCAACTGAAGCTCCTTTCTCTGTGATAACCCCAGCCTGTGTCAAGTTGACACATAAAACCAGCCAGTACAACTGGCATTATATAAACATCTCTTAGGCCCACTTGACCACCCGGGAAAGGAGAAAAATTATGTCTTTTGTCTAATTATAATAATTAAATAGCTCTAGGAGTGCCTAACATTTATGAATTGCTTAGTTACAAAAAAAAAAGAGAGGTAGCTACTATTTATACGTCCACAATACATTATACAACAGCTTACTGAAAGGACTCCAGATTTCTCAATTTCAATCTTGTTTGTAATACAAAGGGAATCTTCTTTGATTGTTTCTAACCTGACTACATAATAGCTAACCATTTTGGAATCATCATGCCAAACATGAAGTAATTAGAGTCAGTTATATTTAGAAACATGATCAATAATCTTGATTGATTGATTGAATGAATGATTGATTGATTGGCTGATAATGAATATCTTTGAGTTCCCAGTTCTGTGCAGGCAATAACCAGACCACACATCAAAGGGCAGAAAATGAAGCGTCCCGGGCAGTACTGTGTCGAATGTAGCTGTGGAGTGAGGTCACTAAGGCAGATTTCAGAGGAGTTAAAACAGAGCTTTATTAGACTATGGTTTAAAAACCATGGATCTTTTGTGCTCATTAAAGATCTCCTAGTTGTTCTGGAAGAATTTATTCAGCTCACAGATTTTAGGCTTCAACAATTATTAGCCTGTGAACCCTGAAATCTGAATATTCCTCATCTACCTAATACTGAAAGTGAATGCACAGTTCATGAACACGCGGTCCTTAAACATTTTTTGGTTAACTTTGGCTAACTGAACTGAGGGAAGTGATGGACTGGCTGTCACAGCTTTTCAGCATCAGGATGCATTAAGGCATACTAGAAAAGGCATACAATTCTTTCCTGGTAAGAGGATCAGTTGAGACAGTATTGTCATCCTTTTAAGTAAGATAACTGAGTTGCCTGCAGCAAATGTAACCAAAGATACATTTGCTTCTCTCAGAAGCACCTGCAGAAATTTCACACTTAAATGATACTTTGACAGTAATTATTCAGATAAATTATAACCTGGAAGAATACAAATAAAAGCAGAAGCAGTAGAGAACCGCTATCTTCAGTAGAGAAGAAATCAGAAAGAAGGAAATGGCCCCAGTATAGTGGCGATAGTTACACATCGCCCAGATAGTTACACATCACCCAGATAGTTACACATCACCCAGATAGTTACACATCGCCCAGATCCTCAGGATGGGAAGACAACTCAATCCTGACCTCAGCACTCTTCAGATTTCTAGAGCAAAGTGGCGCTTATTCATAAGATTGTGTGCCCTCTAGGTCTCATAGGCTTTTAAAAGTTGGAAAATTAATTTCTGTGACCTGGCAAAACTTTTCTTAGTCTTTCTATTAAATCACAAGAATTGTCATATTCCTGATGCATTCCCCTTTGATGGCGTGAGTGGCTCCTCTGGTGTACAGCTTCCATGTCCCACATGGGTCTACATCAAAAGTTCCAGGCCAGGCAGGACTACCAACAGGACTCTCACTGAAGAATACCATTTTCTTTTCCTTTTTTGCCCCTTAGTTAGGGGACATGAAGACAAAGAAGTAAAGTGATTTTCAAAGAAAAAAAGAAATGTTTTCAAAGCAAGTTAATGTGAAGAAAAACAACCAAAAAGGGAAAGAAAAAAAACTGACTAGATTAGAAGTCGTGAAGTTCACGGAAGAGCCAGGCAGCCATGTTCCTTGCTCAGATCTAAAAGCACTGTGTGGTTCATGGGCCTATCCCTAGCAGTGGCTCCAGGCCTTTCCAGAGAGACCCAAGCAGAGAACACAGTCCAATGCCCCATCCACCCTCAGAACCCAGCCCATAGGATATTCAGAACATTCCCTGTCTTTCAAGGGCAAAGTATGGGGCAGAAAAAGTCAGATTTCCCTTTTATAAAATAAAGCACTGACAAAAAAAACAAAACAAAACAAAAAAGTTCATATCACTTTAAAATTTCAACTTACTTTAGAGATTAAGTGATATTTATACACTCTGAAAGATGTTTTTATATTATTATTACAATAGCAATTGTTTGGGGGAGGAGGGGTGCACCAATAGTCTTTTGCAATGTAATATTCTTTCTTTCTTTCTGTGGAAGTTATATAAAGAAAGCAAGTGCTGTTGAGATAAGGCAATTCATACGTGGTGCAGCGTCATTCAGGATAACTTTTGTATTATAATATATACTTTTACTATAATAAAAGATGGGAGATTTTTACCTTCTATCTTATTTTAGAAACAGGAATGATGAAAGAGATTTTTTTTTATAAAATAGTGATTTTTTTTTAGAAACAGAGTTTTAAAGAGCAGCGTTCAACCAAATGTCAACTAGATCTCTAGGACTGAAATATTTGTCCACATCATCACAGGGAAGGGAAGATTTCTGTGTGGCTCTTACTGTTTACATACTATGTACACATTTCAAAGTCTGAGGAGGGTTCCTCCCCTCATGTAGTTTAGAGGTATTTAAGTTTTAAAGTTCTTTAAATCACCCCCACATGATAAAGAAATAAAAAATTATAATTCTTTCCTTAAGTTATTGTTTTTGTCTGTGGGAGAGAGGCTGCCATCGAGCTAGCCCACAAAACAGCTAATAGCATAATGCAAATCCCTTTGTTTTGGAGCAGACTGCCATGATAACAGGTCAGTGGTTCACAGACTAGTTCTTCATACAGACTCCGAGGCATCGGAAGTCTCTATGTAGAAAATAAGAGAAATAAATAAATGAATAAATAAATAAATAAATAAAGTGAAGTAAGTTGCAAGAAACATAACCCAAAGACGTTTACCTTAATGAGTTAAGCTGACTAGAATAAAACTTAAAAAAAAAATACTTTTTAAAGATTTATTGCAGCTAGAGACATGAGCTCTGGGGGTACTGGTTAGTTCATATTGCTGTTCCTCCTATAGGGTTACAGACCCCTTTAGCTCCTTGGCTACTTTCTCTAGCTCCTTCATTGGGGGCCCTGTGTTCCATCCAATAGATGACTGTGAGCATCCACTTCTGTATTTGCCAGGCACTGGCATAGTCTCATACGAGACAGCTATATCAGGGTCCTGTCAGCAAAATCTTGCTGGCATATGCAATAGTGTCTGCGTTTGGTGGTTGATTATGGGATGGATCCCCAAATGGGGCAGTCTCTGGATGGTCCTTCCTTCCGTCTCAGCTCCAAACTTTGTCTCTGTAACTCCTTTCATGAGTATTTTGTTCCCCATTCTAAAGAAGGATGAAGTATCCACACTTTGGTCTTCCTTCTTCTTGAGTTTCATGTGTTTTGCAAATAGTATCTTGGGTATTCTAAGTTTCTGAGCTAATATCCACTTATCAATGAGTACATATCATGTGAGTTCTTTTGTGATTGGGTTACCTCACTCAGGATGATACCCTCCAGGTCCATCCATTTGCCTAAGAATTTCATAAATTCATTGTTTTTAATAGCTGAGTAGTACTCCATTGTGTAAATGTACCACATTTTCTGTATCCATTCCTCTGTTGAGGGACATCTGGGTTCTTTCCAGCTTCTGGCTATTATAAATAAGGCTGCTATGAACATAGTGGAGTATGTGTCCTTATTATCAGTTGGAACATCTTCTGGATATATGCCCAGGAGAGGTATTGCGGGATCCTCCGGTAGTACTATGTCCAATTTTCTGAGGAACTGCCAGACTGATTTCCAGAGTGGTTGAACAAGCTTGCAATCCCACTAGCAATGGAGGAGTGTTCCTCTTTCTCCACATCTTCGCCAGCATCTACTGTCACCTGAATTTTTGATCTTAGCCATTCTGACTGGTGTGAGGTGGAATCTCAGGGTTGTTTTGATTTGCATTTCCCTGATGATTTAAGGATGCTGAACATTTTTTTCAAGTGCTTCTCAGCCATCGGTATTCCTCAGTTGAGAATTCTTTGTTTAGCTCTTTGCCCCATTTTTAATGGGGTTATTTGAATTTCTGGAGTCCAGCTTATTGAGTTCTTTGTATATATTGGATATTAGTCCCCTATCGGATTTAGGATTGGTAAAAATCCTTCCCCAATCTTTTGGTGGCCTTTTTGTCTTATTGACAGTAGCTGCATATGTAGCAGAAGATGGCCTAATCAGCCATCATTGGGAGGAGAGGCCCTTCGTCTTGCAAAGATTATATGCCCCAGGGGAATGCCAGGGCCAGGAAGTTGGAGTGGGTGGGTTGGAGAGCAGGGCAGGATGGGGGTATGAGGGACTTTTGGGATCGCATTTGAATTGTAAATGAAGAAAATATCTAATAAAAATTATTTAAATAAAAAAATTTTTAATTTTTTAAAGATTGATTGATTGATTTATATGTATGTGTCTACACTGTCACTGTCTTCAGACACACCAGAAAAGGACATTCAATCCCATTATAGGTGGTTGTGAGCTACCATGTGAATTGAATTCAGGACCTGGGAAATGAATTCAGGACCTCTGAAAGAGCAGTCACTGCTCTTAATTGCTGAACCATCTCTCCAGCCCTAAAAATATATTTTTTAAATACAGTATAATCTGATCATGGTTTCCCCTACCCCATCTCCTCCCAGATCTCAAACCTCTCCGACCCTACCCTACCCCATCCCCCCAGAGCTCAGGGCACCATGAAGAAGAAGTGGAAAGAGTGTAAGAATCAGAGGAGTAACCCCACCCCCATCCAACTCCATGTCTTCTTTTTCTCTCTCTTCAGAAAACAGGAAAAACAAACAAATGAGGAGAAAGAAGCAGAATAAAATGAAGTAAATAGACAAAAAAAAATCAAAACACTAAGAAACATGCACATGTAGACACAAGAGACAGAGACAACACTTTTAAAAAACAAAAATTGGAAACCCAAACATTTAAGCAAGTGCCAAAATAAAACATTATGAGACAAAACATCTTCAAAAAAAATCATTGGATTCATTTTGTGTTGACCATCTAAAGCTGAGTATGGGTCTCCTTTAATTGTAGATTTCATTCTCTATGGGAGAGATAATGTTTTTTTGTAAGAAGTTTTCAGTTGTAGATGCTTCTGGGTTAGGGGTGGGGACTTGTGGTCAGTTCACCTCTCAGTGCTGGGACCCCATCTGACTTGGACCCTTGCTGGCTCTATGCATGCTGCTTCCGTCTCTTGTGAGTTCGTACGTTGGCCAGTTCTACTGTGTTTACAAGAATTGGTTTCATTGGTGTCTTCCATCCCATTGAGGACTGAGTGTTTCGGGTCTCCCACTCTCTGCACATTGTCCAGTTGTAGGTCTCTGTATTTGTTCCCATTGACTGCAGGAGGAAGCTTCTCTAGTGCTGGCTGAGTGAGACACTGACCTATAAGGAAACTCAATACGTAACTCGTGGGTTGATGTCATGGACAACTCCTTATATAGAGTATTCAGAATTTCGTGTTGTACCTTGTATCACTAATCAGATTCAGATGGGCAGTGCATGACACACTCCTGCCTACAGACTGTTGCTCTTCCCCTTTTAACCAAAGACATTACACCTTGACTCTAGTGGTGTGTTCATAACAATGTAAATTGTTTCCTCTTCTACACCAGGATCTGCTACCTCCATTGTTTCTCTAGTATCCCCTACACCAGGTCTCCTGTCTGAATACCTTAAGTGCTTTTGCTCTTGGCCCTTTAGGATATTCCTATAAAAAGAATCCATTCAAAATGCAGGCTTGTTCACGTCATTCCCTAACTCTTGCAGACCATATGAGGTCCTCCATCGCCATTTAAGCACCAGCCCTGGACAGCCTCTGACCCCAATCCCTGGCATTCTCTGCTTAGCCAGTCTCCATACTCGCCCTGTAGAAGCATATAGACCACACCGCAAGCACACTACTCTACTCTGCCCTTCACAGTATGGCTCAGACCTCTGTTGAAATATCCTCAAAGCAGAAAGGCTCCTCTATACCCCCTATACCACAGTATCAAAAATAATCACCCTCCCACAGTTCCCTATTTCTTTACCTTTGTTATTCTTTTCTTAGAGAACTTTTCATGTTATGTTGTTTGTTTACCTTTGGGTCCAATGGCAATGCCCTTACCATTAGAATGTAAGCTCAATGAGCTCAGAGGCGGAGGGGCTCCACTACTGTAACACCAAAGCAGTCCCTGCACAGGGGCTTAACAAAATACTCGCTGGATACAAGCTAGTATGAAAAAAAATGATAGCACGCGTTTCTTCTCAACTCCAAATGGCTGTTAGGCATACAGAAGCCGGCAATGCTGTGATAGCTCAGGTGTGCCAACTGCGGGTTAACAGTACAAAGATAAAAGGCAGCAGAAGCTAAGACAGCGAGTGTGGACGATTGGGACAGCTTTGTAAACATGATTCCTTGGGACCAGCGTTCGCGCAGGTGTGATACTTCCTTGCCAGCTAAATAAGCCTTCAATCATCCACTTGTTTGCAGAAGATAACCCAGGCTTATATTGATCCAGTTAGTCATCCAAAAGAGTCCGCAAGGCTGTGGGACAGTTTGGATCCACAGCTCCACAACGTTATCTGGGGGCCCAAGTCACTTCGCTCCTTTGGGGGAGGGTGCATTCTTGTGTGTGAGTGTGGGCACATGCACGTACCACTGCTTGCAGGTGGCAGTCAGGAAACAACCTCTAGTGTCCTATTGTTTGAGTGGAAATCTCTTTATTATCTAATACCTAACCGAGTCAAGCTTCGGGAGTCTCTTGTCTTTTCCTCCCAACTACTGCTGAGCACTGGCATTGCGGGCGAGCACTCCTGCACTTGGCTTAAGTTGCCTCTGGGGATCAGATTTAGGTCCTTACACCTGTACGTCTAGCGTTTTACCCACGGAGCCATCTCCTCAGCCCTCTCCACTCTTCTGATTTCACCTCTGATGGTACGTTCTTCCGATCAGAATCAATGACGGTGTTTCGGCAGTCGTCTCTGCAGGACAGGCAAGGTTGAGGAAGTTGGGAACAAGCAACCTCCTTTTAGATGATGGAGAAGCTGCACGTAGCATTTTTATATAGTCTGACTTAGTCATGTAACCACAGGAAGATGGGGGAGGGGCATGGGAAAGGCTACAAAGGCTCTAAATAAGTATCCATGCACCTCTGTAAACTCTTAATTCTATTAGGGGAAATGGGCCTTGGAGAAGGGAGTGACCCATACTGGAAGACCGTTGTTGGTCTATTTTAACTACTAGCTATATGCTGTTTGGGCAATGCACCATGCCCCCAGCATTTCTTGAGAACTTTAGACTAGGTTCAAAGGGCAAGCCCTGGGCTATGTGTTACATGACAGGCAGAATACAAAGCACAGATCCTATAACCCACCATCCGGGTACAAACTGCTACCAAAGGAGTTTAGGGTATAGAAATTAGAAATCTCAGAAATGAGGTTGCTTCGAAAGAGCAGAAGAGAGCAGAAGAAGATGATTCTAGGTCAGTGGTTCTCAGCCTATGGGTTGGGACCCCTTTGGGGGTCAAATCATCCTTTCACCGAGTCACATAGCAAATATTCTGCATATCAGATATTTACATTAAAGTTCATAACAGTAGCAGACTTACAGTTACAAAGTAGGAACAAAACTAATTTTATGGCTGGGGTCACCACAACATGGAACTATATTAAAGAGTTCTTAACAGCATTAGGAAGGCTGAGAGGCTCTAGAGGAAGCAAAGAGATGGCTCGCCTCGCACAAAGGGGTTTGAGGAAGAAGCTGGGTGCTTGTTTCTCCCGGGTATAAAAACCGACAAGAATCCTTTAGTGAATTCCCTAATTCCAAAAGAACTGACCATACAACGATTGTCAATGAACCAACAGTGACTGGGAGCACAGAGAGGATGAACTGAGGGACAGGGCAGAAGATCACAGGGTTTCTTATAGAACAGATTTATGGGGAAATTTTAAGCTCTTTGGAATCACCTTGGCCAAGTATTAAGTGGAATTACATGTGATTAACGTGTATTTTCTGAAGACCTGCCATGCTGAGGTTAGTGGATCCCAGCTTTTTGTTCACTGTATATATTTAAAACTAAATATTTCTTCCTTAGTCTTTATTCCACAAATAAACCTGGTACAAAGCGACCATCCCTTGTTTTTTATTCTGGAGTTTAATTATTAATTTCAGAATGAGGTCCTAGATGTTTTTGCTGTTTGAAAAGCACTTTCATGGCCCATGAGGACTATGGGAAGAACACAGAATGCAAACTCTCTAAGTCTTCCAGATTACATCTGTCACAGGAAGAAAAAGCACGCACAAATTATCACAAGACAAAATAATGCCGTCATGGGCCTGGAAGGGACCTGGGGTGTCCTCTTGCCTAAGTGTTCCATGTTGTTAGTGATACAAAGAAGCACAGGAATTTCTACTGACTTAGTAATTCAAAACATACACAAGAATGTGGGCAAAGTTTTTGTGAGAAGCCCAGACCCGTTGGTATTAAAGTCCTTCTAAAAACCAGGATTACAGATACTGTGGTGTAGTCATTTGAATTGGACAAATACTTGTTGGTGTTGTTATTTCTGTTTTGTTGGTTTTGAGTTTGAGACACTAGTATTGCATGCCTAAACCATCACGCTTGGCTTCAAATGCTGTGTGTGTGTGTGTGTGTGTGTGTGTGTGTGTGTGTGTATGTGTGCACATTTGCTACATGTGTGCATATGCTGGAGACCAGAAAAGTGTGGCAGCAGCTGGTTGTATGGGCAGTTGAGAGGTATGTCATGTAGAGACTCGGAACTGAACTCGGGTCCTCTAGAAGAGCAACAAGTGACTTAACCTCTGAGCAATCTCTCCAACCCAAGTATCTTTGATACAAATACTATTTGGTTCTATTTGTAAGATAACTGCATTATTTGTTTAAATATCCATGCGTGGTTGAGCGTCAGTGGAATGGGCTAGCAAGTGGATGAATATTTATAGAGTTGTACAGTGACTGGCTTCTTTCAGTCACAACACTAGCTCTGCATGGTGGATTCTCTGCCTTTGGGTATAATACCAAGAGGATGTATTTGAGGCCATCAGACCCTTCAGAAAAGAAGTTCTACTCAAGTGGACCAACTCTACCTTTACCCCTAACATCTTTACTGCTGCAAGATGGGGCTGTCTTGACCTTCGGTGTTCTGACTCTAGCATGAGATGAGATTCTCAGCAGATTCTGAGCTCTTCTGGCTCATGTTAGCCTAGGGTTTCCTGCTTGATATTACCACCAAACATCCCGGGCTATGGCTTCCATGTGGCTGCTAAATTAGTACAGAACCAAGCATTGGAGTTGCATAGCCATTTTGCATATTTTTTCCAATGAAATGATTGTAAGGATAACTTTTCAAATGTCAATAGGAAAAGATGACAGAATTTGGCATGAAGTCATCTATCTTAGCACATCTTACACTAAGCTCTCTGTTTCCAATTTAAGGTATTAGCCAATTAAGGCATGTTAAATTAAGCTTCTCTATCTTGTGGTTTAGGAACAAACTAGATGTGATAATACACATTCTTATTTTACAATATTTAAAAAATGAATATATCCTGGTCTAATTACAGTGAAAATATTCTTGTTTGATTATTTCCTATTATAAAACAGTGGTTGTAAAACTTAAGTCCCATTTTGACATGACATGTTTGTTTCAAATTATTATGAAGTTAGTTTTTTGTTTAAAAACTTAGAGGCAAGAATAGATACATATACAGTACAAGCTGTTAAAGGACTTAGCGTAAAATAAGTTATTTCATTTTTTTCTTAGGCACCTCTTCTGCCAACACTTTCTTGGAAATTTAAAGTGTTTGCAAAATATAAGAAAGCAAGGTTCTTTACAATTGCCTGCGTGATCTGAACATGGTTATATGGCATTTTTTAACAGTGAAATGATTCACACTTGAAGAAAACCGTGCTGACTGTGTCTTTCTCTCCCCCTCTCTCCCCTCACCACTGGACCCCACAGACGTCTTGCTGGAAATGCTTTGACACACATTCCCAAGGGAGCGTTCACGGGCCTTCACAGCCTCAAAGTGCTGTAAGTAAACCAAGTGTTGTCGCTTGAAGACAGTCCTGATTTTCATGTCACATGGCTGCTAATTAATGTGCAAATATGGGGTGCAATTTGGATCTTTGAGGTGGCTCAATGAAGTCCCTCTCTGCCTGTGCTGATGTCATAAAACCATGTCATACTTTGGCTGTGATCTGTGTGTGACAGTTTCTCTCTTCTTCTCTAACATTATGTCTAAAGTCACTTGCCTCTAAATAACTACCTTACCTACTCGCACATGCAAGAATGTCTTTTGTTCTCCATGTCATGCAGTTGGGGAGCGTGTCCCTAAAGACTCTGGTCACTAATTGAATAGCTCACTGTGGTACGAGCATATGAGATCACAGCTTCAAATTTCCTTGAAGTTTGCTTCCTTAGGATATATCAAGTAAGGACCCACTCAAACATACTAAGTTTGGGTGCATAAGTAGAAAGCCTGGTGTATGGCCTAGCCAAGTGGACAGCCATTCATTAAGAAATGTTGGATTAGGGATGTAGCTTAGTGGTACACTTGCCAACTATACCCAAAGCCCTGGGTTCTATCCAAGGGAGAGAGTTGGGGAGCAGAAGAAAGGAAGTCTTAAATGTGTTTATACATAAATGTCCTTAACATTCATTGTCCACTTCCAAATTTGTTGTCATAAAATTCAGTACTATTGCATTCTATCTTACTTTGAATTTCTATTACTGTATTGAGACACCAAGACCAAAAGCAACTTGGGGAGAAGCGTTTTTACTTGGCTTACATATCCCTAGCCACAGTCCTTCGAGGGAAGCCAAAGCAAGAACTCAAACTTGGCAGAAACATGGAAGCAGGAACTAATGCCCAAGCCATGGAAAGGTGCTGTTTACTGGCTTGCTCCTCCTGGCTTGCAGAGCCTGCTTTCTTCTAGCACCCAGAACCACCAACCCAGAGATGTTACCACCCACAATAAGCTAGGCCTCACACATCAATCACTGATTAAGAAAACAGCCTACAGGCTTCTCTACAAGATCAGGCTTGTCTTCTTCTTCTTCTTCTTCTTCTTCTTCTTCTTCTTCTTCTTCTTCTTCTTCTTCTTCTTCTTCTTCTTCTTCTTCTCCTCCTCCTCCTCCTCCTCCTCCTCCTTCTCCTCCTCCTCCTCCTCCTCCTCCTCCTCCTCCTCCTCCTCCTCCTTCTCCTTCTCCTTCTCCTTCTTCTTTCTTCTTCTTCTTCTTCTTCTTCTTCTTCTTCTTCTTCTTCTTCTTCTTCTTCTTCTTCTTCTTCTTCTTTCTTCTTCTTTCTTCTTCTTCTTCTTCTTCTTCTTTCTTCTTCTTCTTCTTTCTTCTTCCTTCTTCTTCTTCTTCTTCTTCTTCTTCTTCTTCTTCTTCTTCTTCTTCTTCTCCTCCTCCTCCTCCTCCTCCTCCTCCTCCTCTTCCTTCTCCTTCTTCTCACAGTCAAACTCTGTTTCAGTGCATCCTGGTTTGGAGCATCTAAGTAAAGAAAATGGTAAAAGTTTCAAGTCACTTAAATTTTATCCACAAAACAATATCTTGATTTAATTTCTTTTTCATTGAGATAAAAGTTAACTCTTCAAAAGCACTGGATTTATTTATGCCTAATAAAAATTGCTCCAGTGCCCAAGATACATATAAGATTTTAAAAGCTTAATTAAGTTTAATATTTTATTAAAAATTAAATTTTATAGCAGAATCATTGTTTGTTCCTCTAATATTACTGGGTTTGGCTTCCCTTCTATTTGGGTCACTTGTGCTATTAACAGAAATATTGTAGGCCATATTGCCAACCCTGATGCTAACTTATTTTATATGTTAGCACCAGGTATGATAAACCTACATCTCAGAGAGCCCAGCAAGATATTTGAACCATTCAAAATGCATCATGAAATTCAAGTTTAAATGTTAAGACTAAAACAATTTTCTCATGTCTGTTTATATACAGTAAAATATTTGAATGGTGTTAAATAAATTACAATGTAGAGTCTGGAGAGACGGTCTAGTGCTTAAGGACTGCTCTTAAAGAGAACCCCAAATTAAATGTCAGCACCCACATGGCAGTTCACAGCCACCTATAACTTCAGTTCTAAATGCCCCCTTCTGGCCTCCACAGTCTCCTGTCAGCTCATAAACATATAGACAAGCACACACATGTACAGTTAATTAAAAATAAATAAAAAATAAATTATACTGTAATCAAGTACTTCAATTCATTCAACAAACTGTATATTTAGTATATGAGTTAGTGTGTATATATGTGTGTGTAAGTGTATCTCAAGCCAGCATGTTTTATTTGAAATACTAGTATCAAATGAATGGCAGTGGATTATAGGATATTAAGTATATATGACATCGAATTACACAGAAATATAATTTTAAATCCTTATTTTTAATTAAGCCTGAACTACTCAAGTTTTATACATTTTTCCCACCACAACATCATTTACTTCTCCTAATTTTACCATATATAATTCTAATTGCACCATCTTTCCATTGAATGCTTCTCATAATACACTACACGTCCCATAAATTAAGGAAGGTCATTAGTATATCCCAGCTCTCTAAAAAGTACCTGAATCACAGTATACACTCAGTAAACACTTGTGAAAGAAGAAAACAGACATTCTACACATCATCACTGTCTTAATTTTGTATGGTGTGAACCCACTGTTTCAAGTTTATTTACAGAATATTTATTGCACTTAGCAAGAAAGCTTCCTTTGCCTGATATGGGTCTCTGCCTGCAAGCAGGCTTCATGTGCCCAGAATGGTTCTGCACACATTCTTGCTGCTTCTTGCATTGCATTTTGCCGAAACACTCTAGACAGTGTTGGCCTGAACTGGTTTTGAAAATGAGTCTTAGAAGCTAAGCTTGAATATGGTTCAAGTTGGTCCCTCAAGGGTTCATGTACTAGATATTTGGTCCTAGTGGGGGAATGCTGAGACTGTAGAAACTTTAAGGGGTGGGGCCTGAAGGCCACCATGTCCTTAGAAGAACTGTTCTCAGAAGGATCAATAAAATTCTCACCAGGACTCTGGGTAATTCCCCAGAGTGCGAGTATGAGTTGAAGAAAGGGCAAACCTGGGCCTTGGAGCCTGCAGCTTTCCATCAGACCACGTGGTTGCTTCCTTGCCCATTCCTATGAAGAAAGGAAGGATTTGTCATTAAAAATCTCCTTTTATCCATTCCTAACTAACCAATTTTTCCAGTCTTCTAAGTCAGGGATTTAGCAAGGCTTGGCGATTGTGATGCCCAAAGTGTCGTGAAACAAACCATTGCCAGAAATCACTACTAGATCGATGAAACAGATCATGGGATCTAGACAGTCAAGCAGATCGCCTCTGCTTCTTGGACAGAGTATATCTAGAGATGTGATCAACTGTACAGCCATAAAGCTATGAAACACTCACTCAGTCCAGTCTAGAGGTCAGCCCTGACTTCCTATGAAAGAGATTTCCCTGCAGAAAGAAAACACAGAGGCTTGAATCTGAGAGCACAGCTTGGAATTAACCCTCCATGTAAGAGGTCCTGAGAGACCAGTGTGCTCAGAGGCACACAGATGGGAAAGACCTGGAATGAAGAGGTCGCTCCAAACGGGTTCAGACTCCCGCATTTAAAAGAGAGTTTTGAAGGTTAGAAGAAAAGCCTCAAGATTGCCACGTTAGGCAGCTCGAGAATCATGTTAAAACGTTATTTTTTTTTCTAAGTGCAATGGGGAGCTGAAGAAAAAGTTCATAGGGAAGAAATGCTCAGACTTTGCAATTTAGTTAAGATCCCTAACACACTTTGAGGGTTGAGGGGCAGCAATGTCCTGCAGGAATTTTATTAGTGTTATTGCTGACTTAGAGACTGATGTTCTACAAAGATGCAACTCATTAAATAACTTACACTACCTTGACATCAGAGCAACGGTGCTCAGCATGGAGGACCTGCCTGCTATGGAGTATTTAAAGACTGTGGGAGAGCTTTCTCCAGGTGTGATCTCAATGTGGAGTGTGAGCCAGGCTAAAGGAAGTTATCGCCCATTCTCCCTGACCTCTGACTATGCCCTGCTATCAGTGCAAGCCACCACTACCTTATTGTGTAACTCTACTGAAAGGTTGTATAAGGAGCCATCATATTTTACATAGGAAAATGTAGGTGAATTAGGTATATCCCATGCAAAACCATTGAATAGTTGATTAGATTTGTATGTTAGTTTATTTCTAGTATTATAGGCTTTCTAATGGCATGTTTATGTCAAAGTAGTATTCAGTAGATTCAGTTCAAAAGCAACAAAACAAATTGTATATAGATATATACAGATTAGATAGATAGATAAATAGATAGAGAGAGAGAGAGACAGAGAGATAGAGAGACAGAGAGACGAGACAGAGAGACAGAGAGACAGAGAGACAGAGAGACAGAGAGACAGAGAGACAGAGAGACAGAGAGACAGAGAGACAGAGAGACAGAGAGACAGAGAGACAGAGAGACAGATAGACAGATAGACAGATAGACAGATAGACAGATAGATAGATAGATAGATAGACAGATAGATAGATGTAATACTTGTTTGAAATTCCTATTAAGTTAGTAGAAAGGTAAAAGAAAAGAAGCTAAGATAAAAAGTCACATTGGATTTAGTTAGCAGAGTTTGCTTTATAAATTTTCACACTGCTTCCTTTTAACTAATTGGGGCACAATCATACACAGTTCGTGTTGTAGCTATTATTCAATGATTTATTATTTGGCGATGGCCCATTGTTTTAAAATCGTATTCTTCCCCTGCCTAACAAGCTTTTCTGCCCCACTTTGAAGAAGGCAGTTCGAGGACTGCTCACGTTTCCCAGTCAACCTTAAATCGCCATGCCGTGCGGAGGGAAATGATCTCCAGGGTCCTCCAAAGTGCTGGAGAAGGAATGCTGACGTCAGGCATAGGGAGTCAGTTTGACTCATCCTGGGGATGCCCTGTGTGACTTTCACTTCTTCACCTGAACTGCAACCCCACTGATTTGTTTGGGGTCACTCTTTTTTTCTTTCCTTTTTTTTTTTCTTTTTCTTTTTTGGTTTTTCAAGACAGGGTTTCTCTGTATAGCCTTGGCTGTCCTGGAACTAGACCAAGCTGGCCTCGAACTCAGAAATCTGCCTGTCTCTGCCTCCCAAGTGCTGGGATTAAAGGTGTACGCCACCACCGCCCGGCGTTTGGGGTCACTCTTATTTTAATAAACAGTATTTCCTTTTTCCTAAAATGCCCAAGAATGCTCTGTTGTTCCATGTCTTCACTGGTTTCCCCCAAGATCCCTACCCATGTTTCTGTCCTTGTATGAAATGCCTTCAGGTCATGTTATCCTTCTCACACCTTGTTATTAAAAGCACAAGCCAGGGCTGGGGATGTAGCTCAGCTTGTGAAGTGGTTGCCTGACGTACACAAAGCTCTGGGTTCTATCCTTGCTATGATATGTAGCATTTCATACAGGAGGCATAGCATTGTATGCCTGTAATTCCAGCAATAGGGAGGTGGAGGCAGAATGGCCAGGTTCAAGGTCACCCTTAACTAATGAGTTTGAAATGAGCATGACCTACATGAGATCTTGTCTCAGGAGGAAAAAAAAAGGAGAGAGAGATAAATATATAAATGTTGAATCAAACATCTAACTCATCCATTAAAAAATTGTTCCTGGGATTGTCACATGTAACACTGTGCGTCTAGTGAAGCATAAACAAATAAATTGACTGTAAATTAATCTTTCATGGCTCTTTAATAGGTAAGTCCTGATCCAATGAGATTGAAAGCCAGAGCAGAAGCACCAAAATTCTCAGCAGCATAGACCTGTCGCTCTCCTCATACAAACTCTCAAAAGTGGCTGTAAAAGTCATCTTCATTTAAAGCTATGACTTGCATAAGGATGAGCAGAGTCTATAGTAAAACAAGAGAAAAGTCCTAGTGACCCAGTCCAGTAAGACCAAGAACAAAGATGACAGTGGCATTTGTCAGCTGGTGTTGTCTTACATATGGAATCTTATTGTGATCTCTTGCATCTAATATTTAAATATTATTGCCCTTGAACACATTGATCCCAAGATAAATAAGCTGTTTGGTTCTGTTATACAAAATACTTAACCCAATGAAATGCCAAATAAGGCTATCCTCGGCAAAAGTTCATTTTGTGTTAGTCAAGAAAGGGCGCCATCCTCCAACCTCCCAGTACCAAACCAAAACCATAAGGTGATGGGCAAAGATCACCAAAGAAACATCACAGAGAGCCATAATTCTCCCGTTCAACACTGACCTACAATCCAGCCTTGGTAGGCAGCGTGATGTCTATGCATAGGACACTTAAACAGAAAGAACATCCAAGAATCAGGTCATCAATTGTCACAAGTCTCCATTCAACAAGATGACAAGCTGTTCTCTCTCCCACCTCTACATTCATCTGTTCTCATTTAGCCTTGCTGATCAAAAGTTAGAGAGAAAAAAGAAGACAAAAATACCAGCAAAGATGTTTGCTTAGAGGAGCCTGAGGATGCTGTATGAAATAGTGACTGCCTTAAGCATTCCCAGAAAAGATGTTAGGAAAATACAAAATCACACGCCGCCTCTAGCGAAAGCAGTTCGCATTCTTTTGTACACTTGTGCAAATGATAAAATGGAATTATGCACCCACATCATGACCAGGACTTCTTAGGCTGTTACTATACCGTGTATTCAGTAAGCAAGGTTTGTGGAAGAAATCAACAGCCATGTGAGGGTTTTCCATCTTAACTGCACACTGCGGGACTATAAACCCTTTAACGGTTTTGTCTCTCACTGAAACATCTTGAACAAAACCAGAATTTTCTAATTAACTCACTGGGGACTCGAGATAACCTGCTCTCGTTCTGCCATCTGAAGGTAACCGGATGAGAGATGAGGGCTTAATTGATAATTGGGGGTTTTGTAGGATTTATTTATTTATCATTTGCACTCACACACCCCCAGGAATTTAACCTCCCCCCAAAACCTGTTGTGCGTGATGCTCTGATGTTTTTAAGACCCTGGGACAGTGTCTGATGCTACTGTGTTGGGGACAGCGATTGTTAATTTTCTTTTCTGTCTTTGTTGTTGTTGTTGTTGTTGTTGTTGTTGTTGTTGTTGTTGTTGTTTGCATGGACAGTATGCTGCAGAACAACCAGCTGAGACAGGTTCCGGAGGAAGCGCTACAGAATTTGAGAAGCCTTCAATCCCTGTAAGTACAGCTGTAACTGCAAACCATGAATCTCAATTGAGAAGGACCTGACCTGTGTTATCCAGGAGCTGGTGGGGTTGAACGGACTAGAAGCCTTGGCCTTAGCCTTTGGTGGTTCCAGGCAGATGTTTAATGACGTCTTCAGTCAAAAGCCTGAATATGTTGGTGTCTCCAGAGCAAACATTCACTTAGATAATCCTGTCCACAGGACCATTAGTATTTTTTTTTTCTGAATTCAAATGAAAAATGATGCTTACCTTTTACCTAGAAAATTGGAATGGACAATCTGCCATTTTGGCTTCTTTAATTTGTTTTATCTTTAAACTGTCTGAGCTTCTTTGTGATCCAACCTTACTTAGCAAAATAACTACAAGTGTTTTAAATTCCACATTATCTGTCAAGGGCCCTCAAATTAGGAAATCCAGATCTACCATGTGTCCTGATGCATAGCTACTACATAAACCACAAGCTGCCCATCACTGTACACATTGATAATCACAAACAGTCCCACAGTGCTCATCTACATAAACTCAAAGACCTCACACAGACAGAGACACAGACACACAGACACAGACACAGATACAGACACAGACAGACACACAGACACAGACAGACACAGACAGACACAGACAGACACAGACACAGACAGACACAGACACAGACAGACACAGACACAGACAGACACAGACACAGACAGACACAGACACAGACAGACACAGACACAGACAGACACAGACACAGACCAGATAAACACACAGACACAGACACACTACAATGGTGCTAATGCCTTTTGCTCAGAACACACCTTTCCAGCAGAAGTTTCCCTCCCAGCACCCACATAAACAAATAAGTAACTCCCCACAAGAGGAGCATTCATACCGGCCAGCTGTTTGGGGACTTGGGTTGGAAGTAATTATTCTCAAACGCTACTCGGCAAGTCTCTGCCATAACTGTTGTGTTAGTAAACCATCGTCTCACCAGAAGGTAGGAATGGTAACAGTACAGTTGGATGATTTCTGACACACATGTGTGTCAAGTGCTCTCTAATTATACCTACACTTGAGGTCTTCATCTGTCAAACAAAGCGCTGCTTTCTGGTCCTGACTGATGAGGGAGATAAAGGCACGGAAAAAAGGAAAAAAAAAAAAAAAAAAAAGAGCGAGGACTGCAGACTCTAGCCGGAAAAATCCTCCGTAAGGAATCCATCAGTTAATAATTACATACGGTTTGCTTGATGCTTTCTACTGCAGTAACGAGAGAAGGGGGTGTGAGATCTGAAGATGAGACCTTCATTCTTTGATCTTTTCCTTTTAATGAAAGAAAATCTGTGCTTGAGGTCATTTCAAGCTTTTTTATTCTAGTCAAACAAAGTGACTTCCTAGGTTTTCAGCAGCCTATAGATAAACAAGCGCACAAGGGACCCTTTGTGGCTGGGGCTGGGGCTGTTGCATTTCCAACCCCTCCTTAATGACAGGACAGTGTCACTCTGCTTTTGTTGAGCTTGCTCTACCTGAAGGAAGCAAGCAGAGGGAAGCCGACTGCCTCCAGTAGGGCTGTAGTGGGGGGATGGGGCTAAATGGAAATTGAGATACTGACACTGCCCAGTAGGAACTTTAAACAGCTGCAAAGCAGTCAGTAGATTCTAGGATAAGAGTTTGTAACCGAAATCCCCTATTGGCTGAAAGATCACAAACAGAAGGGAACTCTTTGAGAAAGAGAAAACCATGAGCCTTTTCTTCACTTCAGCTGGGCGGCGACTCTCTGATAAAGGTGTTCAGATTTAGTTTCTGCCAGGCTAGATATGTACTGTTCACCAGGTGTCTCCCAGTTTCTGGTTCACAAAGGAATTTCTTTCTGAAACCTTATAAACACATAAGTGCGTGTTCCCTGTGAAAAGAGTCAAGGGTTAATTTTCTGGGATGACATCACATCCGAAATGAAGCGTCTAGACAGGTTCTCAGCCCCTGGCACACACCGCTTTGTGTCAGCTGGGTTAGGTGACAAATGGTCACAAGGTCCCTTTGCCCAGAGCTCAGTCAGTGTGAGCTATGAGGCAAGGGCAGTGTACACTGGTGTGCTTCTCTTTGTCGCTGATCACTTGTGCTGCCTTGGTGGGACAATTAGGATCTGTTCACAAAAGATTCGTGAGCACAACTTAACCACCAGCTCCACAGACCATGCTGCACCAACGAAAGGTGCCCCTGTCCTGGTTTGGAGGTTTGGGGAACAGCAAACTCTATTCAAGTTGTGTTGTTATCTTGTGTGTTAAGCGCTACCTTGTGGTAAATTGTCTTTCTCATGCTTCTATTTACCAGCTCCTAAATGAAAGCCTTACAGTAGGCCTCGTGGTCCTCCCATTCCTTATCGGTTTCCATTCTGATTCCAGACTGTCCACCTGGAACGCAAGGACATTCACTTCAGTATCAATAAGAGCAGGGGGTGGGGGTGAAATTCCATCGTCCCCACTGTGCCAATATTAGGAAGTCCCCCTACCAAGTCACAGCCTCTTCTTGGACCTGGGTCAACACTTAGATTACCACATGGCCCCATTAATATATGGAGGTTCTATTAGTCTACTGTCTTCAATTAACCCCCATTTTCCCAACCCCAACACACACACACACACATACACACACACACACACACATACACACACACACACACACACACACACACACACACACTGGGTGTGGGGGACACACTGGGTGTGGGGGACACACTGGGTGTGGGGGAGAAAGAAACTTTCTTTGTGTTTTATATTACTCTCTAAGAGGCAATCCTCGCATTGCGCATGTCTTCCCACAGAGAACCTTTTCAATGTTGATGATAAATCATTATCCAGAGAGCCTTGGCACCTAGCCACACCTCCAGACAATGCAAATCTGAATCTCTGAGTATTGCCATGACTCATGCCTGTCAAGAAGCAGCCTGGGGGTGGGGGTGGATGGGGGTGGAGATGGAGGTTGCATTTATCTTGGCTTACAGTTTGAGGGGATCCAGGTACAGGCCATCATGGCATGGATAGGTGGTATCTGGTCACAACACATTCATAATAGGAAGCAAAGAGAGAACAGGAAGCGGAGCCAATGTATACAACCTCAAGACCCGCCCCCAGTAACCCACTCTTCCCAGCAAAACTCCACCCACTAAAGGTTGCACAGCCTTCCCAAACAGTGCCATCATCTAAGGATCCAGTGTCCAAACACAAGAAGAGCCTATGACTGGCATTCCCCCAACTCAAACCACAGCCCTGAGGAGGGGTTCCATGCATTGGTGTTTTCTAATAGCTTTGTTGTATATGCAAGTGCTTCGTAAAGTTAAAGCTTGGAAATGGCATGTTCTGCGGGTGGTATGTATCCCCTCGGGTGATATGAAAACCTTTCTGAGTTCTTTGCAAGCCTGAAAACAAAAACCCAAATCCATACTTTGCAGTCCAATTTGAGCTAATAATATAAGTACAATAGAAAAGTAAAACATTGCCTTGTGTATAATTGGAAACAGTTCACCTCTCAGCCTGTTGACTCTACTTACTACCTCGGGCAAATAAAGTTAAGAGGCCACATGCTGTACTGCCCAGATACTCAAATGTGATGCCTGGAACAGCCAGCCGCACCAGTGCCACCTTAACTTCTCAGAGCCTTGGGGCCCAGCTGAGCGTTACTTAATGAGAATCTTTATTTCAGCAAAACTCTAGAGGATCTGTATACGAAATATGCTTGAGGAATTAAAGTGTTCAGTGTTCTGTTACCCTACCAAACGATCGACACACCCAAGAAGGTTGAGAAGCAGTAAACCCCCACCATTTGTAGTCTCTGCCCCACCCACCTACCCTTGCCTTCTTGGAGGAAGGTTAAGAACTTGATCCATGGCAACTGGTAATGTTTCTGTGAGGACGAGACAGATTGTTCTCAGGTTGCAAGGGTTCTAATTCTCCACTTGTTCCCCATAAACAAAAACTGGTTTGTTCCTAATGAAATGACATAGGTACATTTGTGTTCTTTTAACTGTCTCCTGATGCTTACCAACTGCTCAGCTGAAGCCAGGGACCAGCAGCACAGAACATACTCCTGTACAATATGTACATTTGACTTCTGACACGGGAGTGACTGCCCAGACACCAAGTGGGTTTTTGTAATGTAATCAAATGTAACTTAATTTCCTTTCCGTATTTTTGGAAGGGAATAGAAATGTAATCAGAATTCACAGTGAGTTCCATTTCACTTGGAAACTTTTGACATTGTAGACTAATGAGGGCTAGGGATTGGGTTACAATCATCTGATGATAACTCAAAGCCTCGCTCTCCCGCACCTCCCACCTAAGAAATCAATCTATGTGTAAAGACTGCCTCGTTTGTGACAGCCATTAGTGGATTTCAAATATCTCAAAGTTACACATGAAGTTTAAGCTGACCTAGGAAAATTATACATTCCTATTTGTCCAAGTAGTCAAGGGATTATTTGAAACATCGGTTTTAATTCCAAATGCTCATTAGCAAAGTTAATTGTGTAAAATATGCGTCAAAGAGAAGATGAGCTGCTAAATAGGAAATGGAAGCAGGATCAAGCATGTCTTTATTATTGACTCTATTTTCTAATTAGCTAATATTCATCTGCAGGGTATAAACCCAAGTAGAATGTACAATTCCTGCCTGAAGTATGACCTGCCCACACGTATCATGTACAATGTCTACCCCAGGTCTGCCTACACGTATCATTTCCAGGGCTACAATGTCTACCCCAGGACCATGTAAAATATCTATCACTGACTTCATCGAGACTCTTCATGACTTGTTTCTGCTTATAGTTTTCTTTAAAAGAGATAATACCCTAGATGAGTCTGGGAGGGGAAAGAAGCAGGGTGCAGTTCTGAGCCAAGTTAAAGTAAGCTGTCCTGGGACGGCAATGTGCTCTCCTATTGACACTCATGAGCCTATTGAGTTCCAGACCCTTGACATAGAATGGGAAGGAAGTAACAATGGACAAGGAAGTGTGACCAGACGGAAAGAATACAAGAAAGCCTAGAGGGTAATAGTATACAATCAAAGGGGCTAAAAATAAAGTGGCCTTAGCACCGGTGACATTTATTCCTTCCACTAAAATAGTTAAAGAGAACATGAGCTCACACAACAAGAAATATACTGTTTCTATCCCTCCCCACCCCCAAAGATGCCAACATACTGGGGTGGGGGTAGACTTGGAAGGGAAGCTCTAGAGGCCTGAGACTCTGTCTATTGAACTAAAGCAAATGCAAAGCAGCATCCAGTAAATCCCTATCAAAAAGAAAAATAGGTTTTTGGTTTGGTTTGGTTTGGTTTGGTTTGGTTTGGTTTGGTTTGGTTTGGTTTGGTTTGGTTTTCTGCTTCCCCCCAGTTTACACATGAGGAGGGAGCAGTTTTCAGAGGAAAGACTCTCTCTACATAATATTTGCAAGCAGAGAAGCTACAATGGGAGCATCGTCTTCCTAGATGGGGGACTAACATGAGTCGTCTATTTTAAAAAGGCCACGAAGGAGAGAGTCCAAGGCCAGGTCTTCCAGCTTCAGGGCTGTGGTAGTGTATAAATGGCAGACCCGCCCGAAAGGGAAGGAGAACGCGCGCGTTAGGAAATTGGAAGTCAAATAAACCTTTTAAAGCAGAGCCGACTCTTTGGAAAAGTTAACCAGGTAACAGTTGTGGGAAGGCGAGCCATGAGTGGAGCCAAGTGTTTCCAGATAGATGGGATGTGCGGTGGAAAAGCAGGAGAGAATGGGGAAAGCAGAGACTCTTCGCCATGGTGACGAGAGAAGCCAGTGCTGTCCCCGTCCTACCTCATCCTCGTGGGTTAGGTGCTAGCATTTTCCCTTTGTCATGAGAAAGCAAAACTATCAGACTATTGACCTTCCCAAGGTTTAACAGCTTAGGGGGAGAAAAGTCAAGGTGGAGATGTGTTTGAGAGAACTCTAGTCTGTCAGAATCCCAAACGCTGCCCATTTCATGCCCCTCGTTCTTTACTTCCCTACCGGTGGGAAATGGTTACTGGTCAAAGAGAAAGCATCAGCCTTGCTGGAAACACACACACCCCACATAGGCCAGAGATGTGACTGTGAACCTTCACATGAAGGAATGGGAGTTGTAGTGCTGCCAGAGAGGAATAAGTGAATTTAAGAAAGAGAAGGGAATCCTATTCAAACCTGAGCCTGCCAGCCCTTGTTAGGATTTCCCTGGCATTTGGTTCTCTGATCCCTTGTGCCTTTGAGGGGGCAATCAGTTCTCTCCAGATGAGAAGACTCTGTGTGAGAAAGTTCCTGATAGCACAGACTACATGTTGCCAGAGCTTGCTGGGAGGGTGGAGAAAACCTCTGCCATCAAGGAACAGAGACCAAATAAGTGGCTGTGTTGAGGTTTAGTCCTGTTGACTATTGGAATGCTAAGTGCAGGGTTTGGGGCGCCAGATCTGGAGCCTGCATGTGATGCTGTGTGACCCTGCCCCCAAGTTACTTCTGATTGGTAAATAAAGATGTCAACAGCCAATAGCTGGACAGAAGACACATAGGTAGGGTTTAGGATTTGGGGGGCTTGTGGTCAGAGGAGAACCACAAGGAAGAAGAAGAAGGTGAAAGGAGAGAGAGAAGCCACTGTAGATGTATCCAATTATGATCTCAAACTTTATCATGGCAGTGGTGGAGTTCATTACTACCCTCCCCAATGTTCTGGGTTCCTGAACGAAAGACACACACACTCATTGATATTCCTAAAACAACTCAATGGCCAGGCTACTTCCTAACCTCCAGGTGGCTAATCCACCTCCCTCATATATTCCCAAGTCATTACTTACTAAAATCTATATTCCATCTTGGCTGCCCTGGCCCCAGTCAGGCAGCCTTCTTGGGACCACTCTTCCCCAGCTCCTACATGGTGGCTATGTTCTGTGTCCTGCACCCTCTCAAGTGTAGCATCTGTCCTTTCCTTCTCCCAGGCACTGTGAAACTCCTTCCTCCTCTCTCTGTCCCTAATCCAGGAATCCTAAAAGTCCTGTCTTTGTCTGTCTTGCCCAACCATTGGCTGTCAGCATCTTTATTTATTAATAAGAACCAACTGGGTACAGGATCCCAGAGTGTCTTATGTGCAGACATTCATGGGAACAGTTTTGGGGACACAAATTAACATAAGAATACAAACAGCTACAAGCCACCAAGGGTTAGGTGAGTCGTGAAAACATGATCCTGAAGGCTGGAAAATTGGAGTTAAGAGCACCCCAAATAAAAGATAGTAAGTAAATATTCAAAGTTAGTGATAGAAAGTAGATTTAATAGCATAGAAGGTAGATATCTGCCCAGTTCTTGTGTTGTTTAAGGCATGTTATAAATATAAATGTTGTGCATGTCTTTTATCCAGGAGCTGAATGATCAAAATGGGGTAGAAACCCAGGTAGGGTTTAAATTTTTCTACAACAGGCTAAAGTGATATTCCTGAGGAAGAGATGAGTATCAAGACAATCTTATAAGCCATGTTAGGGCCAGACTCTGTGTAAGTACATCTGGGGCACTTGAAGGATAATATCAGGCTTATTGCAAGATGGAACACCACAGGAAGGTACTAATAAGGAAGGGACCAGATCTGCATTGTTGAGGAAGTCAGACTGGAGAAAGGAAACCTTTATCAGAACAGATGCTGGAGATCAGAAGAGGAAGATGGATTTGAGAAACACCTAGAAGATGAAGTTTCCAGAAGTATCGACAAAGAACAAAGAAACCAGGCATGGTGGCATATGCCTTTACTACCAGCACCCAGGAGGCAGATTTCTGTGAGTTTGAGGCCATTCTTGTCTACATAGTGAGTTCCAAGGTAGTCGAGGCCACACTGTGCAACCCTTCTCAAGAGAAGAAGAGTAGGAGGAAGAGGAGGAATAAGAGGAAGAAGGAGAAGAGGAAGATGAAGAGTAAATGGAAGAAGAGGAGGAGTGTGGGGAGGGGGGGGAAGGGAAGGGGAAAGTAACATGAATGATCTCTAGGTTTCTAGTTTCTCCAACAGTTTGCCTAATGAGGCAGTGACTGGGATAAGCACCACTGTAGAGGATTGCATGAGGAGAGGGGATAGATCAAGATTTCTGTCTTATGCTTTAGGAGAAAGAACTAAATACACATGACATGTAGTTTGAATTCCAGAGCTATACTTTAAAGGAGTTTGGGGTGAAGCCTACCTCCTACCATGCACGTCTCTTCCCTGAACACTTCATGATAAGAACTTGTCTCACTACTTATTTTGAACTGTCTCAAAAAGGCTATAACCATGCCTGCTGGTTTAGTGATTTATCTCCAGCCTGAGACACAAAGACAGCCTTCTGGCATTACTTATTGAAATGAACTGAAGATCCAGACTCTAAGTTGTATTGTAGACAGCTGCTCGGGGTTCCCTGCTTTGGCCATAAGCTGTATATACTCATCTCCCTGTGTCTAGGCTCTAATCTGTGTATGGCTTTCCCCCCACTTCTTCCCTGGATTTAGTTGAACCAATGTTTTCTGCAGAGATAGTAGAATTGGCCTACTTACCAGTTTCCCCACTCTGTTAGTTCAGAACTCCTCACTTCAGGAGTAGGGACGGAGGAAAAGCCTGCTGATTAGAAGAATAAAATTTGGACAGTAGTGGAGACCCTTCTAAACACAAGAGATGGTCATGAACACAAAGCCTAGAATTACTGTGGGAAAGAGATAGAAGAAGAAAAAAAGTTGACTAGATCAGAGAAATAAGAGAAAGGTTCAAACAGATACGGTAGACAGAGGGCCTTGAATGTCAGAAGGGAGGCAGGGGCTAGATTTGAAAGGAATGGTAATTTGGAAGAACCAGAGATTTCTACCAAGGGAATGATATAAAGGCCAATTTCAGAGAGATTAATCTGGCAGCAGTCTGCAGGATTAATTGAGAAGATAAGGGATCAAAGGCAAATGGGACCAGCTCAGAAGCCGTGGCCGAGATGCAGGTGTGAAACGATAAGAGACTTAGCCCGGGAGTCAACCCAGAGATGAAGATAAACGGAGAGAAATTATTGAGGGATGGCTGGAAGGCAGTGGGAGATCCAAAAGTAGATTCAAGGATTCAAATCCTGGTGGTTGGTACCTGGGAGACTAAAGAGGCCCTAACACAAAAAGAGAGCCTTTGTTTCCTTCGGAGAGAAATGAAACCCAAGAAGTGACTGCCCTCAATATTTTTGTTGTAGCTGGCTCCTTGTCACAAAACTCACAGCAATGTTGATCTCTGAAACAAACAAACAAAAAAGATCAACATAATGAACCATGCATGACCTGAAATCTATTCTTCATCGGGGTTAGGGCACAACTTGGTGGCAGAGCCCCCACCTCTCACTATGTGGGAAGCTTAGCTCCATCTTCAGCAATGCTGGAAAGGATGCCAGAGAGACAGAGGCTTAGATACCCCACCTATTTTTATCCAGCTCCCGAAGCAATGGACAAGAATAAATTATGGCATTTCCATGAATATGTAAACTCTTTTTGCCAAGAGACAGGGAAAAAGAATTTTTACTGTTTCAGACATATGTCTGAAGCAATGATTCTCTCCCTGAGAGGGCCACACTAGCTTTACAAGTGAATTGGAAAGGGAAAACAGAAGCAGAAACTTCCCATCTAAGCTGTCACGGCCCTTTTGTGAACCTATACCTTGTCTTCATAAGATATTGGAAATGTCTCATCTGTATGGGAAATCTATTAAAAGATGGAATCCCTATGTTATGGCCACAACACAAATGTTGAATAGGAAGAGCAACAGTGAAAATGATTCTAATAACATAGAGAATCCATTTAGATCCATATTGCTGTATTATATAGATGACCTACTATCCTGATTGCACTGGGATAATGATCTTGTGTTAAATTCAATGGCTATCATCCACTGGTTCCAGGACACAAGGTTCAAAACAACAAAATTTTACCATAATGCAGAATCTGTGCATTTTGTTGAACTATATTTGAAAATGGATTTCCAGTTGGGTGGTTTTCATTTTATTAGGCAAGTAAAGTGATCATTGAGAATGTCTTTATTTCTCAGTTTACCAGTGACCCAGAGAGAACATTGTGGTTCCCTAACTAACTATCCATGCCTTCCTCAAAATGGTCTCACAGATGTAAAAAAAAAAAAAAAAAAAAAAAAAAGTATCTACTCTACAAGAGTGGAGGATCATATCTTTAAATTTACAAAGGAAAAAAAAGTGCTATTCTGTGAAACACCGGTCATGAAAATGCCATGCTCTGTAATTCTGTTTATTACCGAGTCCCCACAAGCTGTGCAGTACAGCTGCCACTGTCTTCACACTTGGGCCCTTCTTTCCTCTCAGTCATCTATGTTAATAATTGACACTATTATGGTCATCCTGGTGTGGAATTAGCCAAGATCAATGGCTTATCTTGTGACTAACGCTTTCTTCCTTGTAGTTAATGGCTCATCAAAGACATTCCCAAACAAAGATACAAGCTTATGGGATATGTTGGCAAGGTGTCATAGAGAAGACAGATAAAGAACCATTTTCAAGAATAACAACAGCAGCAGTGATCTCACAGCACCTCTAATCCCTACAATAATGCTGCTTATAAATCAAGGGTTCCTTTCAGGAGAATAGAGCAGATTCACAAAATGTTTCTCTTAAGAAAGGAAACTTTCAGTTAGTGCTTTATGCATAAAAGCATTAAGATTAAAACTTCACACAGAAAGGGGAAACAAAGTGTTCTTTCCATTCCTGGTTAAGAAAAGACTAACATTTTTCTTGATGCTTTGTAGCTTTGTTATGTAGAACACAAGCTATTGCAAAACTGCAGTCAGCCTGCACATGTAATTCTTTGTTTATATTTTACATAAAATAGAGTGGCGATCCTTCTTGCTCTCACATGATCTCTATTACTCCATTTGTCCAGACCAGAAAGCTGACTCGCCATAA